>NC_056736.1:666039581-666339581 GCF_019279795.1 Protopterus annectens | reverse complement strand
ACTCTTCAAGAAAAATCTTGATGATTGGATGGGAAATAGGAAATTCACCCCGGGGATCACCTCTGTGGCTCTGCTCAACAGTGGCACAGGAAAATAATTTTCTTGGGTTTCAAAAGCCAGGGTACCTTTTTGGCTGGGCTTGTATAGGCCCCAGGGCTGATAGCCTAGCACCTACCTATGAACCTATGAACCTATAAGTATAGATGAGCCCTGTTGTCATACCCCAGTTATACTACCATTTCAATATCTCATTAGGGTCTTTCTACTTTTCTAAATTTTCTAAAATATGTTCCTGACATTTGCCTACTTAAACTTCTTTTTTTTTTCAAATCTTGATAAATATCTTCAGTACTTTATAGTCTGTAGTAAGAAGCTTGCTTCTAATAAATGTTTTCCACAATGTTTCTCTTGAAATATATTGGTTACATGCTACCATAATAAAGTAACACATTGCTGCATTCTTAGGTGACACAGAAACTTCCATCCTACATTTGGATACATTCTTGTAAATTAGTCATGATGCTGAAGTCAGCATAACACTTAAATTGCAAACAATGAATGCTGGAATTAAAGCTTAATCTATGAGATAATAAATGTTAAAGGGATAAATAAATAAATGCCTGAGGGAAGAATCAGAGTTTTTTTGTCTTCCAATTTTAAAGACATAGAACAGTCTCCTAGTAATGCCAAAAGTTGCATATTTCATGTTATTCCAATTCCGTTTAAACTGTTTAGAGAGAAGCTTAAATGTGTGCATGTGCGACTTTCACAGTAAAAATGAGGACTATATTTTATTTCCTAATCTCAGAGGTATTCTATTGATAGGGCATCATTATATAAAGATTTGTAGACCGTTAAAATGTGAGGCAATGTTTGCTGATCACTTCTATCAGTTCTATACAGGATACAAGATTTGTTTAAGCTTCATTGATACGAGATTTAAAATAGTTAAATGTTGCTATTCTCAGCCTCTGCCAGTGTGTGAAATGATATAGCATACCAGCAGACACATAGCAGACTGGCACACTGAATGTCTGCTTAAGAGTGCTATAAATAAAAAAACACTGAGCCTTCTGTCTTGCTTCCTCCCATGTTTTGCAGACAATTAGAGCGTAAAGACTTTCAGAGTAGCCCATATATAAATTTTACCAGTTGTTACAAAAAGATGGTCCACACATTTAAGGTTCATTAATATGGGATTTAAACATGCCTTTTCAGTTTGAACAATATATTTTGGTCTTGATGTAGTAGCTATTGCATTCATAATGAGCTCTTACAATGTAGGTACTTTTCAAACACTGCATATTTCCAAACTTACAAGCTTGTGAAATGTGTTAAGCAGCACTGTTTGGTGCACTAGAAAGGAAAGTATGACAAATGATAAAGAAAAGTCAGAAAGACAAAGACAGAAAAATGAGAGAGAAAGAGAGAGAGACAGAGAGACAGAAAGAAAACTCAAATATTTGCAGATTGTTGCCTATACAAACTATACAAATAGTCATTTTAACACATGTTAAAACAAGTTATCATACTACTTTAATATAATAGTCATTTTAATATGTTAAAACAAGTTATCCCACTACTTTAATATAATAGTCATTTTAATACATGTTAAAACAAGTTATCACACTACTTTAATATAATAGTCATTTTTAATACGTGTTAAACCAGTTATCACACTACTTTAATACAGTAGTCATTTGAATACATGTTAAAACAAGTTATCACACTACTTTAATATAATAGTCATTTTAATACATGTTAAAACAAGTTATCACACTACTTTAATAAAATAGTCATTTTAATACATGTTAAAACAAGTTATCACGCTACTTTAATATATTAGTCATTTTAATACATGTTAAAACAAGTTATCACACTACTTTAATAAAATAGTCCTTTTAATATGTTAAAACAAGTTATCACGCTACTTTAATATATTAGTCATTTTAATACATGTTAAAACAAGTTATCACACTACTTTAATATAATAGTCATTTTTAATACGTGTTAAACCAGTTATCACACTACTTTAATACAGTAGTCATTTGAATACATGTTAAAACAAGTTATCACACTACTTTAATATAATAGTCATTTTAATACATGTTAAAACAAGTTATCACACTACTTTAATAAAATAGTCATTTTAATACATGTTAAAACAAGTTATCACGCTACTTTAATATATTAGTCATTTTAATACATGTTAAAACAAGTTATCACACTACTTTAATAAAATAGTCATTTTAATATGTTAAAACAAGTTATCACGCTACTTTAATATATTAGTCATTTTAATACATGTTAAAACAAGTTATCACACTACTTTACTATATAATAGTCATTTTAATACGTTAAAACAAGTTATCACACTACTTTAATATACTACTTTAATATAATAGTCATTTTAATACATGTTAAAACAAGTTATCAAACTACTTTAATATTCTCATTGGATTACTAACTTATGAGCTGATGTTCACCTTAGGCTAAACTCTGAAGCCATCATTAAATGTGTACTAAATAACAAGCAACTTTTCATTAATATATATAGATGTACTAGTGGTGCCATTTGTTGATTATCTGATTATGTCATACGATTACTATTTAAATACTGACATTTTTATAAATGCTTTCAGCATCTGATGAAAAGTGCTTGAAAATGTGGGCACTTTTTTGGCAGCTTCAGTTTAGTTGCTATGTTCACTGTTTTAAGATCCTATTCTGAATCATTAAATGGCAGTGCATAGACTGACTGACTGACAAGGAACAACAGTAAGGAGAAATTAATCTGCAAACCATAAGTTCTTTATTCTGAAGACAGAAATCATTCAGTACATGGTAGAAAAAAAGTAAAGAAAACAAAAATGCATTCTCTCTTTACTTCAGTAATTTCCAAATTGCACAAATGTGTATAAAATGCTTCATAAATATCATCAGCATTGTTACAAACAGTGGTGAATACAAGGAATACTCATCATCAGCATTGCTACAAGCAGTGAACATGAGGAAGACTCATCATTAGCATTGTTACAAGCAATGAACATGAGGAGCACTCATCATCAGCATTGTTACAAGCAGTGATGATTACAAATAATACCCATCATCAGCATTGTTACAAGCAGTGAACATGAGGAACACTCATCATCAACATTGTTACAAGCAGTGATGAGTACAAATAATACTCATCATCAGCATTGTTACAAGCAGTGAACATGAGGAGCACTCATCATTAGCATTGTTACAAGCAGTGAACATGAGGAGCACTCATCATCAGCATTGTTACAAGCAGTGATGATTACAAATAATACCCATCATCAGCATTGTTACAAGCAGTGAACATGAGGAGCACTCATCATCAACATTGTTACAAGCAGTGATGAGCACAAATAATACTCATCATCAGCATTGTTACAAGCAGTGAACATGAGGAGCACTCATCATCAACATTGTTACAAGCAGTGATGAGCACAAATAATACTCATCATCAGCATTGCTACAAGCGGTGGACATGAGGAATACTCATAATCAGCATTGCTACAAGCAGTGATGAACACAAATAATACTCATCAGCATTGTTACAAGCAGTGAACATGAGGAATACTCATCACCGGCATTGTTGCAAGCAGTGGTGAACACAAGCAATACTCATCATCAGCATTGTTACAAGCAGTGAACATGAGGTGGACTCATCATTAGCATTGTTACAAGCAGTGAACATGAGCAGGACTCATCATCAGCATTGTTACAAGCAGTGAACATGAGGAAGACTCATTATTAGCATTGTTACAAGCAGTGAACATGAGGAGCACTCATCATCAGCATTGTTACAAGCAGTGATGAGCACAAATAATATTCATCAGCATTGTTACAAGCGGTGAACATGAGGAATACTCATCACCAGCATTGTTGCAAGCAGTGGTGAACACAAGCAATATTCATCATCAGCATTGTTACAAGCAGTGATGAACACAAATAATACTCATCAGCATTGTTACAAGTGGTGAACATGAGGAATACTCATCACCAGCATTGTTGCAAGCAGTGGTGAACACAAGCAATACTCATCATCAGCATTGTTACAAGCAGTGAACATGAGGAACACTCATCATCAGCATTGTTACAAGCAGTGATGAGCACAAATAATATTCATCATCAGCATTGTTACAAGCAGTGATGAACACAAATATTACTCATCAGCATTGTTACAAGCAATGGTAAACACAGGGAATACTCATCATCAGCATTGCTGCAAGCAGTGTGTTGAATACGAGGGATACTCAACATCAGTATTGTTACAATGAGTGGTGGGCAGAAGAGAAGTGCACATTATCAACATTGTTACTATTGGTGGTCAACATGAGAGGCACACTCATCATTAGCATTGTTAACAGTAGTGGAGAACAAGAGAGGTACAATTATCACCAGCATTATTACTAGTGGAGGTGAACATTAGATGAGTACTCATAATTAGCATTGCTATTTGCAGTGGCGAGCATGAATACCTCTCGACCTGCAGACACTGAAAATAGGAACAAAGGCTCTTGAAAAGTAAGAACATCCATCCAAAAATGTGGATATCTAATTAGCATAAAATTTAAATACCAAATAGCAGTATCCATTTGAAATGTTGGGACCTACTAGAGTGAGTCCCAGAAACATGGAAGACTGAATGGTCAAAAAACTGACTTATACTAAGTCTGAGATTGTCATTTCTTGAAATATTTTCTTTTTTCTGAGGTTTGGTGATCTGGGAGTTAGTATATCTAAGTTTAGGAGGTGGTTTAGGGCTTGCCCCCTGCAAAAAAGAAGTTTAAGGGAGAAGAGTGATGTTTGAGATTTGTTCTCCTACAATTTCTTTCTTTTTTTTCTTCAAGTCAGCAGTTGGCAGTTGGAGTGCCGACATTTCAATAAGGAGTCTGAAATGGAACATAACTTTTCATGCTTCCGGTAGGAATGTGGGATACTGCACAGGAGCACATTTAAAAAAGAGAGTGACACAAATGATGGAAAAATATAAGCACATTCTCAAAGACACAGGGCTGAATTCATGAAGGCACTGAGATCTGCAGTACCTTTCTTTGATTCAACAAGTAGCCTTACATGGTGGTGATCATCAGCACTGTTACCTGGTGGGATGAACATGAGAGGAGTACTCATCATCAGCACTGTTACTAGTAGAGGTGAAAATGAGAGGAATGCTGATTATCAGCACTGTTATTAGCAATGGTGAACATGATATGAGTACTCATCATCAACACTGTCACTAGGAATGATGAACATGTGAGGAGTATTCATCACTGCCATTGTCTCTAGTATTGGCTAACATGAGAAGAATGCTCATCTTCAGCATTGCAACTAGTCTTGGTTTATAGGTATTATGACAATGTGAGGTATTGCCAGCTATGCCAGGAGAAGTAGGGCAGTTGATATGTAACATATACCAGCATAGCTAGCTAGAGTTGTGTAAAGAATTATATGTCCTTTGTATATCAAACTGATTTGTGCATGTGCTTGTGTTGAAAAATGTATTTGCAAAGCTGCTTGTGTTAAAAATGTACCAACAGTGGGTCCTGCTGGACAGAAAAGTACATCCGTATGTCAGACTGTATTGTGGGAAGCTGCGGTAGTGCAGCGGTTAGCATTACCACCTCACAGCAAGAGGTTCTCTGGTTCGATCCTTGGCTGGAGTGCCTTCTGTGCAGAGTCTGCATGTCCTCCCTGTGGTCACGTGGGTTTCCTCATGGTGCTCCAGTTTCCTCCCAAAGACATGCTGTAGGTGGACTGAATACTCTAAATTGGCCCTAGGCACGAGTTTGTGCGTATGCGTGCCTTCTGTGAAAAGGTTGGGCACCGGGCTGGCAACTCAACACCGTAAAACTCCACTGCCAATCATGAGCGGACGGGTGATCCACTGTGGCGACCCCTAACCGGGAAAAGACGAAAGAAGATGAAGAAGTTGTCAGACTGTATTGTAACTGCTGAAATGACTATATTGTAACAGAGGATACTGGATGAGAAGAGGTTAATCTCAGTCTAGCTAACTTTGAAAAATAATTTGAAAGTAAATTACTTGGTTTAGGCCATAAATATGTTGTCTTAAAGTTCTGATTGCAGACAGAGATGAAATGTCTATGAAAACCAGGACTAGGAATCCTACTGTATTGTTCTTATGGGTGAACCAATTGCTACCCTGGAAGGGTGGAAGTTTTGTAATGGTTTTATAGTTTCCAGATACTATAACACATCTTAGCAAAGCTCTATCTGTGTGTATGGTAACACGTGTTAAGTTCTGGTTCAATTTCTAAAAAAAGGGGAGTAGTGTGGGAACCAGAGTCAGATGACCAGATGTATGTGATGTCATTCTGTAATCCAGCACTGAAATTAAGTTTTAATACTAGATGAGACAGAAGTCTCAGGGCAGTCTGGTTTTGAAACCTGACAAAGAAGGATGACCATTCACCCACTTCATCTTTTCTTGCTTTAATAAGTAACCAGTGCATAGTAATTATATCAGTCAGAAAAATACAGTGAGATCAGTTAAATACTGCTTTTCTGTATCAGTGTGAATCTATCCATGTTATTTTTAGTATTTCTTGTGATTGAAACTCTGGTGTTTATTGTAAATAGATATTTAATATTTTCATGTTCTTCTATTATTTATTATTAAATATATTTAAACTTTTCATTGTGGCTGGTCTTTTAGAAAATATTTTAATGTTTGAGAGTACTTATATTTATTTGGTGACACTGTGGCCACTCCTAGAAGCCTTGCTGCATTGGTCAAATACTAACATTTGTATTAGTATTAATTTTACTCAGTATAATTGGGTACACTTGTAAGAGCCTAAGAATAGTTGGCTGGTGGTAGTATAGCTAACTTATAGTCTAGGCAAAGGTAGCAGAGCCAGTAAATCTGTTCCAGCCTTTCCCAGGTTGTGTGTGTGTGTGTGTGTGTGTGTGTGTGTGTGTGTGTGAGAAAATCAAATCTCAAAGAGCATGTGTGTCAGCTACTTGGAGCAGGGACACAGAGCACTGGTTTCACAGAGAGGGTGATGGAGAACTTGGCTTGGAACACTCGGCTGAGGACTCAACTCTACAGCTTTGTCAGTGGGGAGTCTTATTGGGAGCCCTGAGAGAGAGAGAGAGAGAGAGAGAGAGAAACCTATCCCCTAGACTGAGTGTGCTCCCTGTGTGCTCTTAAGGGAAATTGCGCTTGGTGCAGAGACCTGCATCTAAAAATACTGCTTGTATCTATTTTTGTTCCAAGTGAATGTCCTTCTCCCATGTCAGTGGTGAGGATTCAAGCTCCTTGATTACTGGCCCAGATCAGGGGCATCACATGTTTATACTAGGCTAATGACCACCATGGACTTTATAAGCCTAACCATGCAGCCCAATCCAATTTTATCTCTGTGTAACAGTGGAGTTTATAAGGAGGGGGTATGTTAGGAAGTTTCTAGAGGCTATTGTTGTGTATCTTGGTTTGGTTGTTACTGTCTGCCTCTGTGCATCAGGGACATGGGAGCCAGATCTGGGGTGAATTTCCGATTTGCCATCCATTGGTCAAGGTTACACTTAAATAGGGTTAGGGATGGACTCTACTTCACATGGATGGGGAGCCTATTTCAGAGTATGGGGATCCTCTGAAAACCATATCAGTCTCACCAACAGGTCTACTTTTGGTCATAAGCAAAATTTAAATCCTTGGATCTAGTGGTTCTGAAGCTGCTCATTTTGTGGATGTGTAATAGGTCCCATAGAGCTGGATCCGAGGATGTCTTGCATGCCAAGGTTAGATCACCTCTCAGTAACCTGAAAGACACAAAGTACATAGATAGGGCTTTAGGTGATCTGTATAGAACAATGTGTTTATACACTGGATTCTCCTGGTAAGGAGCCTTAGTGGGCATTCCAGCTGTTGCATATGTCTGGTAAGGTACATGCTGAAGGGGGCATTATACTCAATAGTGGGTCTGACAAGAGCTAAATAAAGTGGCACTATGACTTCCTTGGACCTAGATGTCATGCCCTTACTTATAAGATAGTCAACATAGAATGATTTTTTACTAGCTTAGCCACATGTTGGTCAAATGCCAGTTTACTGTCTACATATGCTTCCAGATCACTGACTACCAGGTCAACACTTAGGGGGTGCCTTATTGATGCAGTAATTAGCCTAGACGGTACTTTTTCAAAACGCACTATAATGCATTTCTTGTCACTGAGTTTTAATCCATGTATTTGGCACCAATCATTTGTCTGTGTTAGACCCTCTTGTAAGACGTTTGTGTCATGGTGAAATCTATGACAGTTCCCAATTTGCAGTCATCTGCAAACTTGGTCAGACAAAGGCCCTTGACATTAACCTTTACTTCGAGAAGCAGATGCAAAATAGGAACAGTCTCAGCACAGAGCCTCGAAGTACTGTGCTGGTGACAGGTCTCTTAATGGAGGTGGTCTCACCAATTCTGACTTCATGGCTACTATGAGCCAGCTGGCACAAGCTATGTAGGGGTTTATGGCCAACTTGCTGACTTTGTCAATTATACCCATGTGGGGTATTGTATTGAATGCCTTAGCCAAGTCCAGATAGGTGGTATGCACCATTTTCTCCTCATTCATTGCCTTGGTGACCTTCTCAAAGAAGTCCACCAGGTTTAGTAGGCATGGCCTTCCCTTGACAAAGAACCACAAAAACATGCAAGGTGTAGCAAGAAAATGAATTAAAAACAAAATACACCGAAGCCATGAACTAAGAAACTACAAGAAATGCAAAAATTAGCGTAATCCTCCTTTAATCACCACTTTCATCCACAAGACTTCTTCAGAACAACAAAAAACCATTAGAAGACAAATCCATTTAAATATCACAGTTGAAATCAATTACTAATTCAATTAATTAATTAGCCAAGTTAACAATTAAAATGCACAGCTACATTTAAAAAGCAAGGAAAGAAACACAAAAAAATAAGAGAAAACACATATGTAATAGACATAAAATGTTATAATAACCCATTTTTTTTAATGCATAACCTACGACTAAGCCAAACTGGGTTGTGTCCAGTGTAGGAAGGTTCCCTATGTCTTTTCTGATCATTTTTATGATAATTTTTTTCATGGCTTTGCATATTAGACTAGTCAGACTAATAGGTCTGTAGTTTCTGGGGTCAGTTGACGGGTCACCATTGTAAAGTGGGATAAAAGCTGCAGTCCTCCATTGTACAAAGTCTGTTTTGGGGCTACAGCTGACAAGTGACTCAAGTGGGCTTAATAGGTCATGTTTCAAACTATTTTAGAGGCATTCTTTCCAAGGTGTGGTAGCTTTGTGTGTAAACTTTCCCACAGTAGATTACCTGCCAAGAGCTAACTTTACCACTGACTTTCTGGCCAGAATGTCAATTTTTTACCGCATCAAGAAAATCAGCATACAGTTCTGGAAGTATAGAAAAAATTCTTTCCTGGAATTTTACGGGCTTAAACTCAAAGAACTGGTCTAACACAGTTAACAAACTCAATGGAAAATCACAATGAAGTAGAATGGAGCAACAGAAAAATGTTGGCTAAATAAAAGGCAACATCCATATGACTTGATAACTAATGAAGAAAGGAAAAGTGAAGGGTGCTGTAAAGGAAGACGTAAATAAACTATATTTACTTGAAAGCTCAAGTTATTATAGCAGTTGTAAGCACTAATAAAAATCCAAGAGATAGTGCAGAGGCAATATGATGTCTCATGCAGTTGCGGACGTATACTAGGGGTGTGAATATCATTTATAAGAGCTGAGACATTTTAAAGTCAATTTATGAGATTGGAAAGTCAGGTTCTCCAAAGCCAATATTTACACACAGAAGGGCAAGTGATCTAAAAGAATAATTTGAAGAAAAGACTGATAATAATAGGAACATAAGCGGTTATTTGCAAATGCAGTGGCCATACAATGTGTAGATATGTGGAAATAAGAAATGTTTCTATTTATCCTACCACAGGGAAATGTCATTACTTTAAAGATTGTGTAAAACTTGATAAAAAGGAGCTGTCTAACTTATCAAAACCCAAGTGTAGCAGTTTTTATGTAGCTAAAACAGGACACAGTTTTAAAGTCAGAACTCAAGAACATATTTTATATGTAAGAAAGATAAATGCATTTTATAAACGTATCAAACATGGAGATCATAATGTACAATTTAAATGTCAGGTTTTACAGATACCTAAACTTTCCAAGATTTAGCTATTTAAGAAATGAACTGCTATATTCAGAATCAGAATGGCCTTCCTCAGACAAACAGAATACTTAAGATTTTAGCATTTATACATGGTTTCAAATTCATAATTTTAAGTGTAGTGCATTTCGTAATTAAGCCTCTGTTCAAATTAATTGCTCTGTTACTGATTTTTGATGCCTGAAGAAATACTTGAATTATATTTGAAAGCAAGTGCCAAATCCTTGTTTTATATATAGTGTAAAAAGTGTATTTATGTATAATTTTGATATAAAAGGGATGCAAATAATAGATATTAAGATCAGAGCTATGTTTTTATGGTGCTAAGAGCAATGGCCATGTGATTTAAGTTTTTTTTTTTTAATTGTTTGTTACTACTATTGATTCATGATGCCTGATGAAGGACTTGTACTTTTTCCAAAAGCAAATGTTAGCAGTTTGTTGAGTTAAATTTCAGTTCAATAAACGTTTTCTAAGTTTTAGAGTTTATTTAGCATTCCTGCAATTTTGAGCCAAAGTGCATTTCATGAATGAATGAATGAATGAATGAATGAATGAAGCAAAGTAAATGAAGAAAGTCTGCTGCCAATCCCATTCTGTTTCCAAATCAGACAGTTCTGTTTTGCAAAGAGACTGTCATGCAGAGTACCTTTGCAAATGTTTAGTTCTGTCATGCTGTCCCTCATTCTCTAATTCAGTTGTTTCTAGGTGGTGGTGCTGCAGTAGTTATCAGCCTGGACAGTAGGGCTGTCCTGTTTGATTCTCAGCGTCTTCTGTGCGGAATGACACTCATGAGCATATCTTCATTGAAGGCTGTGCATCAGGGCGGCAACTCGCACATAAAAATCACTAGTGCCAAGGTTACTTCATTCCTGTGGGGATCATTTTCAGGGGATAACTACCAGGAAGATAACAGAAACAACAACACTCTGGATACTGTTCTGATGTGAAAGCACTACCACAGAAATTAAATAACACACACAAAAAAGCTCATTTCCACTACATAGCTTAATAATTTCTGATTCTAACATAAATTAAATATCTGCACAAGAGGCACATCAGCAATGGACCAAATACAGGCAAAACAATCACAGTCCTTAAGGCCAAACACCATGCCTGATACACTAGTAATAGGTGACTCTATAGTCAGACACACTGACGTTCCACTTACCAGGCTGAACAAGGAGAGGGTAACGGTGAGCTGCCTATCGGGAGCTAGGATCCGCCACATAACACACGCACTCAGGTCACTCCAAAACAAGTACAAATATGACTCCGTCATTGTCCATGCCGGTGTGAATGACCTGAGACGTACCTCCCTGGACTACATGAAAAGAGACATAGAGGAGCTCTCTGATTATGTAGCCCAGGCTGGTATGACCCTGACCCTGAGCAGCATCTTGCCCTCACCAAGAATGATGTCACAATACAAAGACAAGATGATCAGCTTTAATAATTGGCTCAATTACTGGTGTCATTCTAGGGGGATCCAATGTCTGTCTGCTTCGGATGACATGCTGGACAAGCCACGCTGCTTAAAGGGGGCTTGCAACTGTCACCACTGGGCTTCAGGATATTGGCTAAGGCTCTTGTCACCCCCATAGTGCCTTTTTTAGGCAAGGCTCAAAAGACAAACCCACCTCCTTAGAAAACAAAAATGGAAAAAAATTAAGGGTAATGCTGCTCAATGCCAGAAGTCTAAATCTCAAGATGCAGGTTCTCAAAGCACTCCTCAGTATGGAGAACATCGATGTCTGTGCAGTAACTGAAACCTGGTTCAAGGCTCCTGAGAGCACCCCAGCACTACCAGGCTATACCTCGTATCATGCTTTTCGGCCCCAAAACTCGGGCCAAACCAAAAAGGGGGAGTGTCAATATTCATCAAGGGCACCCACACCTCCAGGTTAGTGGCAACACATGAAGCATCAGAGACCATCCAGGTGCAACTAACCGTAGGCAAAACTGCTATACAACTGGTAGCATGTTACAGACAACCCTCCCAATCTCAGGAACCCCATTCAGCCTTCCTGAAGACATTGGAGGATATGAATGTCTCACCAAACACCATCATATTGGGAGACTTCAACTACCCTAACATAGACTGGGTGCATTATTCTAGCCCTAACACCCTAGCCCAAAGGTTCCTGGAATTCATAAATTCAAATGCAATGGAACAGCTAGTCACCTCTCCCACAAGGGGAGATAATATACTAGACCTGATCATCACAAACATGGGGACACCTCACTAGTGAGATCTGACCACAAACTAATCACCCTGGATATACATATCCCACCTCCACCCCCAACACAAAAGACTACAGTGAAAAACTTCTCAAAAGCCGACTTTACACTTCTTAAGACTGAGATGGTATCCTTTAAGCCCACTGGGCCAGTGGAAACCACATCCCACAATGCTGAATCCTTCACAAATGCTTTCTACGGACATATCCAAGAATGCAGGGATCATGCAATCCCAAATAAAACCAAGACCCTCTCCACCAAGGGCAGGCCTCCTGTCTGGTGGACCCCAGCCATAAACAAATTGTATAACAAAAGAAGGAAGCTACTGCACGACAGAGCAAAATCCCATAAAGAGAAGGCATCTCTGATCAGCACTAGTAGAAATCTACATTCTCTCATAAAAACATCCAAGGCCAACTTTGACAGAAAAATCGCTATGGACACTAAAGATAACCACAAGGCCTTCTTCTGCTTTGTTAGAAACCTGGGTGGAAAACCTCAGATATGCTCAGAGTTAGTTCACAATGACAAAAAATACACTGAATCCACAGATATTGCCAACATTCTGGCAGACAGGTTCAGTACAAATTTCTCCCCTCCCTCACCCCCAAAAGAAGAAATACTTATCCCAGCTGAATGTAACCTCCCTGTCATCTCAGATGTCCAGGTGAGAACCGCCCTCAGCAAAGGTAAAAACACAGCATCAATGGGACCTGATGGTATCCCGGGTTGCGTGCTACATGAACTCCAAGAGGAGCTAAACCCGCACATAAAAATGCTATTTAACCTTAGCCTTACTACAGGATATGTACCTGAACACTGGCATACAGCAACAGTGGTCCCACTCCACAAAGGAGGCACCTCTACAGACCCTGGTAACTACCGCCCCATAAGCTTAACCAGCCTGGTCTGCAAATCTATGGAAAGAATCATTATAGAACTCATAAACAGAGACATTGGGGACCTACAGACACTTGATCCCACCCAGTTCGGCTTTGTAAAGGGCAGATCCTGCCTTTTGAACCTGGTTGACTTTTTTGAAACACTCACTAGAGCCATTGACGAGAGCAAAGCAGTCCATATAGCCTACCTGGACTTGGCTAAAGCTTTCAACACAATACCCCACTCAGGCATCATAGACAAGCTCAACAGCTTAAATGTAAATCCATATGTCACAAGATGGGTTGCAAACTGGCTAAAGGATAGAACCCATAAAGTCAAAATCGCTGGAGCCATGTCAGACTCAAAGCCAGTCACAAGTGGTATCCCACAGGGCTCTGTCCTGGGATCCCTCTTGTTCGGCATTTATTTCTCAGATGTGAAAGCAAACATGGGAGGGTTGTGGCTGACAAAGTTCGCAGATGACTGCAAACTAGGCGCCATAGTCGATACACCAGCTGACACATACATCCTACAGAAAGGCCTCACTGAAACGGACAACTGGTGCCGGAGTCATGGCCTTAAACTAAATGCCAAAAAATGTATAGTCATCCCCTTTGGGAAAAACAAAGTACCCACAAATTATCACATAGACAGTAACCCACTGAGTACGGAAAAAGTAATCAGAGACCTGGGGACCCAAGTCGATAGTGACCTCTCATTTGACACCCATGTTGCCAAAGTCGTTAGAAAGACTTTCTACCTTGCCCACCTTATCATGAAGGGATTCACACCCAGATCAAAGGAGGTCATTGTACCCCTGTACTCCTCCCTTATCAGGCCCATGATTGAGTACAATGTCCCATTTGGTATGTACCTCACCCGGCACTTGCAACAGCTGGAGAGACCCCAAAAGTACCTCACCAAGAGGATCAAGGGTCTCCAACATATGTCATATGCTGCTAGACTAAAGAAACTCCAGCTCTATTCAGTAGCATACCACCTACTCAGAGGTGATCTGTGCCTGACGTACAAGGCCATGTCCATTCAGGAATTGATGGACATGCTCCACCTCAAAAAATCCAAATCCATCAGAACCACGAGAGCTAAAGATTTAAACCTCAGCACAAATATGAATAGGACATGCTGGAGGGACAGATTCATAACCCAGAGGCTTCCCATACTCTGGAACAGAATCCCAGTTCATGTTAGGCAGAGCCCCTCACTGACTCTCTTCAAGAGAAATCTTGACAACTGGATGGGAGATCGTAGGTTTACACCGGGGGTCATCTCTGTGTCACTACTAGACAGAGGCACAGTAAACTAATTCTATTATGTAAGGGGGTCTTCACTGTGTCACTACTAGACAAAGGCACAGTATTCTAAATCTATTCTGTACACTTTTGTACCATTACATGGGGTGGCGAAAGCCACATCACTATGGCTAGGCTTATAAATGCCCCAGGGCAGATAGCCTAGTACTAAACTATGAAACTATGAAACTATAAGATGTACCTTTAAAACATCATGGTTCATGTTGTACACATTTTTGCTATCCTACTATCCTACAGTCATACATAAGTCAAACCCTGTGAAGCACTTCACTAAATTAAATAAATCAAGTGACTTTCCATCTGTTGGAAGTAGAGTCAAAAATCATATGCATACTATCAAAGCTGGCAAGTCTTGGAAAGTCAGGGTGGTTTCTCTGCTCTTTCCTCCACTATTACATTTCCCCAAAAAGCACTAACATTTGCTCTGTGTGAGCATTTTTGGTCAGTCAGAGACTTATCATTGCAGGGAAATAAACGTACCCACAATTCCCAATAGACCATTGATAGCTGCTGGAGTCGTCTGCTGAAGGAATATAGTCTTACTAGAAACTGTAACCCACAAAAGTTGGTTTACCATTGAAATGTAATTGTATAAATCTACAAATAATACTGTACTTTAACTTCCAAAAACATAAATGAATTCCTCCGATAAGTAATACATTTGGAAAGGAAATGCACTTATCGATAAATAATATATATAAAAATAAACATTAGTGAAAGGTAATGAAAGGGAAGGACACAATTTAGATGGTACTATGAATCCATTTCTGTCACAAAATACACTTTTTTGCCTACTTTGGGAAATTCCTATCTGTTACCTGCATTAGGAAACAACAAAATAGCCTAACAAAAAGTGAATTAATAAGTGCATTAACTTAAATCTTTAATTTGAATTCTAGGACGCATGAAACAATAACAGTATTAAATGCTTGATTTCCCTGGATGTATATAAGAGCCCTATGTGACCTACTTATGGTAAAATGTGTATATGTGATGTGGGGATCATGTGACATACCAGTAAGCCTATGGCTGTTATAATATAAATAAAAAATACATATATTGTATTGAAATATTTGTACTCTTAGGTTAATAATCAGTATGAGTAGCATGTTCTGCATTAATACTAATTACTAGAAGTGTGAAAGGATAAACAAGTATAAACAATTATTGACACACTATTTTACATCAGTTAAATTTTGCATTCACTCCCAGTTCATCAAAATATACCCATAGACCCTAAACCTGTTGAATGTGGCATGAATTAAATATAATACCACTGAAGTACTGGGTAAGAAATGTTCTTCATTCCCAAGGTTCATCTATCTCAGAGTTAACACAAAGATGCAGGGTGGTGGGGTGCCAGGACTTTGCATCTCTGCAAAAACACTTTGAACAGGTTTCCATTTTGTTTTTTTTTTCAAGTATAATGGCACTCAATGAGTTACAACAGATGGATTTGGAATCGACAAACAGGTGTTTATGTCAACCCATGGATCCAGTTACACAAATACTTGCAAAAGGATATGAGCGGTCTAGTTTTCATTTTGCTTTTGTAGAAGTAGGTTTTTGCCACATGTCTGGAATGTCAAATCTTCAGGGTTAAGCAATTTGTCACTCCACTGAGGTTCAATACAAATTATATTCTTTTTCCTCAAAATTCCCATGCCTTTTCCAGGGTATTACAAATTGTAGTGTCTGTTTTGATGGGAAATTTAAGCTTAGCAAGGTATAAAATATGTACATTTCTCGTCTTTGATTTCAGCATTTTAATCAGAGACCAGAATATTCCTCTTTTATTCAGAATCTTGGCTGAAAAAGTAATTGCCCAGTATATTTTACCTCACTCCCAACTTGTGGGATTTTGAGAACTAGCTGTTCTAATGACGGATTGATTATAAAAAAAACAATAATAATATAATAGATCTAGGTTTGATATGGGGAGAGGTAAAAGGTAAATGAAGGGCATGACAAGCTCCTTCTTGTCATAAGAGATCTCCTGAGAGAGGTTTAAAACTTGTGAGGTCTTTTTGTACAGAACGTCTGAGATATTGTTTCTTTCCTTTCCCTCAGGAATTCACTGGAATCTTATATCATTCATTCTGGATCTATTCTCAAGATTGTACCTCATTTCATAATTCTTACAAATACAGATTTTGAGGTGAAAGTCAATTTGCACCTGTGATGCCTACAATCTACTGTCTACATGCATTAGTAGTGACTCTATGTCCAGAATTTTAGTTTGTTATTGTGAAACCAATATCTTAGTTTTCTCATACTGTGTTCCTTTAACATCCTAAATTTGCTTTGTTAAATTTAAGGTAGCTAGAATAAATGAGAGGAAATCATGCTTAGTTATTCACACTCTAAGAAGAATGCATGAATTTGGATTACTATTTCCATGGTTAGTGGTGCAGCGGTTAATGCTGTCACCTCACAACAAGAGGTTATCTGGTTTGATTCTTGGCTGCGGTGCCTTCTGTGTGGAGTCTGCATGTCCTCCTTGCATTCACGTGAGTTTTCTTCAGGTGTTCTGGTTTCCTCCCACATTCCAAAGACATACATCTGGAACATTTCTCCCTGGGCCTCTGCTGAAAATGGGCTCTGTCCCAGCTGGACTATCCCGGTCAACAAAACCTTAAATAAAAATAGTCCCTAGTAGTGTGATCTGCTTGTGCCTTCTGAAACTTCTGTTGGGCATCAGGTCTGTTCTTAGACAGGAGACGATTCACTTTATTTAAGGGAATGTAGAACATTTGCTCTGACTCAAGAATAAAAGCTAGTCTGTGCTATCCCAATCATTTCTGTGTAAGGAATGTTGAATTTTAAGTCCGAAAAATTAACTTCCAGAGGATTCACATGAAAAGCTCTGATGTGAAACTTCATACTCTTTGTTAGCAACTTCAGAATCTCATCTAAGAACTCTAAGCTGTGATAAATTAATTTCACTCAATCTACATGTACCGGTTACTTTAGTTAATGTTGGATGTTTAGTTTTTCAGTGTGGATCATTTGATAACACATACAATTTTGTCTCATACTAATGAACTGCATGGCTCTCCAAATTCACAGTCATTGACTCAACCCTTTCATTCAGTAATGTAAACCTCAGTACTTTCTATTACACTTGTGCTCTCAAAAAGAACAAATGGTGAATATATGACAGCTCTTTTTCTCAGCTTACAGTAACTATGAAACTTCCGTGGCATCATTGCAGTAAGCTTACTTTTTTCTCCCTTGCAAACCTCAGATGTATCACATACTGTCTGTACTTCCTCTCATATGACATGTTGAAACACAGCACACCACAGCTTTTCTGGCTTTTTAAATGTATTTCTCCCAGTCAGGTACAAATCAAACTTCTGGATGGATCAATAATTTCCTGTCTCTGGGCAAACTGGCATACAAGGAGAGAGTTCTGGAGGCTGCAGCTACATTAGTTTTATACAAAAACTGAAACAAATGTTTTGCAATTACTTTTGACACCATGTGACATCTGGCATTTGAATATAGCAGATAAGAGTATGAGCATAAGTTTTAGTGCTGCCAGTTTATTTACTTTTGTTTATCAGAATAGTTCATCTGGGCAGTGTCCCTTTCCAGCAGATGCCTGGATAGGAAAGCTCTAAGACACAGTGAAATACAAAAGTGAAGTCCTATACAACTGAAGTAGAGGAATGCATCTTTCTATTTTTACACAGTTGTAGTAAAAGATTTGTAGAAATATTTTTCATTGACTCATACTAGCAATAATGTTAAAAGGCACAGCATTTTACACGGGTAAACAAATAATATAGTAGTTGCCGGTAGGGGGTTGAAGATTACTCAAATAAAGTAGCCCTGACATTGGTGGGGTATGATGTGATAGGTGCATGCTAACAGCCTTAGGCTAGTTTGGGCAAGATTATGCAGTAATGAGAGAAATAAGTCACCGCTTCTACAGCACTGCATACTTTGCATATAATACTAGTCAGAAACAGTGAAATATGAGTGTTGCTAGTATTAAAGAAGACGTGAAGCATTTACAAGGTTGGTAAACCTGAGTCCTTATAACTGTGTGAGTCTAGATGCATTTATTGAGTAATAACTTGAGAGTTATATGAAGGAGATAATGCAGAAGCCATTCTATTGCTGTAGAGTATGGACATAACCCTTAATAGATGAGGTGTGTGAATAGTGATTATTAAAACTCTATGAGAAAGGAGACTCCTCATATAAAGTTCAGTAGAGTATTCAAATGTTTAGCTACATGGATGGAGTAAGAGAAGTTCTTGTTGATGTCATACAGCTATTAATTAGGTTTGTAGCATTGAAATAAATTAGCTGTAGATGTTTCATCTTGTGGAAAGTGAAGGGTTTTGTATGCAGTTACAAAATTATGGTATAGGAAGCTCCTCTGCCATTCAAGCCATTTAAGTTGGTGCGGTGATCTGCAATGTGGTGGGTGCCTCTATGAAGGCAAGAGGCAAATTTAGTGATCTTGTAACATTACTGGTCTTAGTATTGAGAGAGCCTGGAATTAGGACTGTGTGTGTGTGTGTGTGTGTGTGTGTGTGTGTGTGTGTGTGTGTGTATCTATCTATATATATATTGAGTATTATATGAGTTATCGATGAATGCATTGTATCCCATGGTAAAATGCCGGTGTTTTTCGTTGTTGGTATAGTTTGCTGAATTATGTAACAACTGAAGTTCATTAGCTTGACCATTATATAATTCAAGGGCTTTTAGCCCTTTCTTTGAGTTTGTGTGACCCTGGAGTAAGTATATTCAATTCCTGGAGTTGGTGGGGCAGAGCACCAACTTCGGGATATGGGTTTGAAACCCCCTTGTAAAAGTTGTTTGTTATAGTACTTTTGGTAATCACAAATATAACCTATCGCTTTACATTTAGAATTGCTTTTTTTATTTTAGTTTCAGTTAATGGAACTTGCCAATGAGGTTGTTCGATGTTTTGTGTTTTAATCAAACTCCTCAACAATTATTATGAGCATTATACAACAAATACTCTAAGAGTAGGTGGCAGGGGTGGTGGCAAGGAACTACATAAATCACAGCTTTGATGGGAGAGTTACAGGTAGGTATTAGGCATGTGGTTCAGGAAACTACTGAAGAACCTATCCCAGTTTCCATATTGTCTCAGAACATTGGCTAAGTAATTGAGCCATTGCCACACACTAAGCAAATGGAGGATAAGGGAACCAAACTCTGGTTTATAGGGAGCAGCTCATAGCTTTATTCCTCTGTACTAACTGCCAGACAAGGCTTAAATCAGACAGACTCTTATGAAAATTGATTTTCAGTGGGGGATAAAGGAACCCTGGCACACATTACCAAGGTGATATTTTAGTTAATGGATTTAAGGGAATATAGGATTGTTGGAAAAAGGAATGAGAAAGGGACAGCGTAGGATCATGTGCACAGAAACTGCTTGCAATACTTGACTGACTCTGTGCACCTTCAGGCTTAAGCATCTTGTGTGTTCAGATATTCATAAAGCACAAACAATTATCTTAGCTAAAAACAGTGGAATACTAGCATTTGAATTATTACATTTTTCTATCAGTGAAGTATATTTGTTTCTTAATTTTAACCAAGTCATGAAATGGTTGGGGTGGGAGGTTGGCATAATGGTTAAGGTGTTTACCTTGCAGACACAAGGTGCAGGGTTCGATTCTCACATGGGGTAATTTGGCTAGGCTTAAAATGGCCCACAAGGGCACTTAGCCTAGTACTAATCTATTAACTTATAGAAAGATGCTCAGTAAATACAAATAAAATGAGACTCAGAGAAAATGGCAAAATCTGAAATAGTATTATTTTAATAAGTGTCTTCTCAGATTGCACTGTCACATTTTATAAAACAAGTGAAAAAAATGACACATAGAGATCTTTGTGATTTACATAATCAGTGCCAACAGATTATTACAAGACATCTGGGAAACATAGTCTAGCCAGTTTACTTTCATTGAAATGAAGAGGAATAAAATAGGCATAAATGATTTACTTAAATCAAAAAACATTTTACTCTGCTTCTTTTTCTTGGAACCCACACATGATTTTGTTCTGCTCCACTAATATTAAAATGAAATTAAAAAATGTCAGAATGTCTTAGATGTTTCAGTCCACTGTCTCTCTCTCTTTCTCTCTGTCTCACACACACACACACACACACACACACACACACACACACACACACACACACACACACACACACACACACACACACAAAACTCAGATGTATTACATACTGTCTGCACTTCCTTTCATATGACATGCTGAAACACAGCACACCACAGCTTTTCTGACTTTTTAAATGTATTTCTCCCACTCAGGTACAAATCAAAAATCTGGATGGATCAAGGTGATATTTTAGTTAAGGGATTTAAGGGAATATAGGATCGTTGGAAAAAGGAATGAGAAAGAGGCAAAGTAGGATCATGTGCACATAAACTACTCACACACACACACACACACACACACACACACACACACACACACACACACACACACACACACACACACACACTTTAATTCAAAAAATGCAAGTGCAAAGTGTAGTTTTAAATATTATAAACTTGCAACTGATATCACTTAAAGGCTGTACAATGTGGTCATGATCTTTGAAAAGATGGACAGCATTATACATTAATATCATCTAACAAACATAATATATGAACTTGTAAAATAACTACAGAAAAGTAGATTATGTTATGTTAACATTTAATGCACTTAACAGATAGGTTCATAGGTGTTTACTAGCCTAACGACCACAAGGGCCTTTTTAACCCTAGCTGTGCATCCCAAATCTCTGACAAGTTCTGATACCCTTGATAAGTGGAAGCAGGGGTTTGGGAGATGAACCATTTACAGGTTACCCGTGTCCATTAGAGACACAGGTGCCAAACCAGGGATTAATTTTCGGTTTTCCATCCAGTTGGCCAAGTTGCAGTTGAATTGGGTTAGGGTGGAACTCTGCTTCACATGGATGGGGAGCCTGTTCCATAGATTAGGTAGTCTCTGGGATGCATGCCTATCTCTCCAGCAGGGCCTATTTATATCACAGGCAAGGTTTAAGTCTTTAGAACAAATAATTCTGGTGCTGCTTGTTTTATGGGTATGCAGGAGATCCACCAGAGTGGGTTCTGAGAATGGCCTGTATGCTAGGCATAGATCTCCCCTCAAAAGCCTGTAGGAGACAGAATACAGGGATAGGGTCTTGAGGCGGTCTGCATAGGGCATTTTACTTATACCCTGTATTCTTTTAATGAGGAACCTCTGTGAACATTCCAGTTGTTGGATGTGCCTGGTTAGCTATATACCAAAGGGGGCAGTGTACTCAATGACTGGTCTGACGAATGCCAAATACAATGGAAGAATGATTTCCTCATCACTGTAGACACATGATGGTCAAAGGCTAGATTACTATCTATGTGTATCCCTAAGTCCCTGATTACTGGGTAACTATAAGGGGTGTGTTGTCAATATGATAGTTACCAGGGATGGATGACTTCCCAACGGATACTATTGTGCATTTCTTAGCATTTAGTTTTAGTCCATTGCTCTGACACCAGTTGTTTGTCTGTGTCAGCCCCTCTTATAAAACATTTATGTCAGTGTGAGGTTCAATGACAGCTCCTAATTTGCAATCATCTGCAAATGTAGTAAGCCAGAGACCACTGACATTGGCCTTGACATCTGAGAAGTAAATGGCAAAAAGGAGCGGTCCAAGGACTGATCCCTGAGGGACTCCACTTGTGACTGGCCTCTTTGTAGAGGTGGAGTCTCCAGTTCTAACTTCCTGGGTCCTGCATGTGAGCCAGTTGGCTATCCACTGGGTGACATACAGGTTTGTACCTAATGTCTTGAGTTTGTCAAAAATGCCTATGTGGGATGTTGTGTCAAATGCCTTGTCCAGGTCAAGGTAGGCAGTGTGTGAACAATTTTGCCCTCATCCATTGCTTTAGTGACCTTCTCAAAGGACTCCACCAGGTTGAGTAGGCATGATCTGCCCTTGATAAAACCAAACTGGGTTGGGTCCAGTGTCTGGAGGTTTACTATATCTCTATTGATCATCTCCATGATAATCATTTCCATGGCTTTACATATAAGATGATAATACATATGTAGGTGGCAAATATATTTGGCTTGCTTCCTTGCTCATTGCAGTTCCTAGGGCATGTACTGTTTAGTACTGTGTGCAGAGATATCATGTAATGTTTAGTGCTGTGTACAGAGAGATCATGTAGTGTTTAGTACCATGTACAGAGATATCATGTAGTGTTTAGTACTGTGTACAGAGCTATCATGTAGTGTTTAGTACTGTGTACAGAACTATCATGTAGTGTTTAGTAGTGTGTACAGAGATATGTAATGTTTGGCACTGTGTACAGAGATATCATGTAGGGTTTAATACCATGTACAGAGATATCATGAAGTGTTTGGTCCTGTGTACAGGGATATCATGCATTGTTTGGTCCTGTGTACAGGGATATCATGTAGTGTTTGGTCCTGTGTACAGGGATATCATATAGTGTTTGGTCCTGTGTACAGGGATATCATGTAATGTTTAGTACTAAGTACAGAGATATCATGTAGCATTTAGTACTGTATACAGAGATATCATGTAGTGTTTGGTACTGTGTACAGGGATATCATGTAGTGTTTAGTACTGAGTACAGAGATACCATGTAGTGTTTAGTACTGTGTGCAGGGATATCATGTAGTGTTTAGTACTGAGTACAGAGATATCGTGTAGTGTTCAGTACTGTGTACAGAAATATCATGTAGTGTTTAGTACTGTGAATAGAGATATCATGTGGTGTTTGGTCCTGTGTACAGGGATATCATGTAGTGTTTGGTCCTGTGCACAGGGATATCATGTAGTGTTTCATCCTGTGTACAGGGATATCATGTGGTTTTTGGTCCTGTGTACAGGGATATCATGCAGTGTTTCGTCCTGTGTACAGGGATAGCATGTAGTGTTTGGTCCTGTGTACAGGGATATCATGTAGTGTCTAGTACTGAGTACAGAGATATCATGTAGTGTTTAGTACTGTATACAGAGATATGTAGTGTTTGGTACTGTGTACAGGGATATCATGTAGTGTTTAGTACTGTGTACAGAGATATCATGTAGTGTTTAATACTATGTACAGAGACATCATGTAGTGTTTGGTACTGTGTACAGGGATATCATGTAGTGTTTGGTCCTGTGTACAGGGATATCATGTAGTGTTTGGTCCTGTGTACAGGGATATCATGTAGTGTTTAGTACTGTGTACAGAGATATCATGTAGTGTTTGGCACTGTGTACAGAAATATCATGTAGTGTTTGGTACTGTGTATGGGGATATCATGTAGTGTTTGGTCCTGTGTACAGGGATATCATGTAGTGTTTAGTACTGTTTACAGAAATATCATGTAGTGTTTAGTACTGTGTACAGAGATATGTAGTGTTTAGTACTGTGTACAGATATATCATGTAGTGTTTAGTACTGTGTAAAGAGATATCATGTAGTGTTTAGTACTGTGTGCGAAAACTGGTAGAAATGGGTGAAGGCTGCCAGCCTAGCCAGATAGACTTGTGCAGATAGTTCTATTATTTGTAAATATGAATGTAAATTACAGGCTTGTTGTCTTAAATGAAAAAATGCTGTTACAAAAATGTGGCAGCAGTGCTCTCTACTGACCCAGTAAAAGCATGTGGTGACCATTTGAAGTGAACAGTGGTGCCGAAAAGTCTAGATGAAGAAATTCTTTCTATTGTTTTAACCAAGAGTTAAATTGCTAGATTTAAACATGCAAATGTATTTGTATTGCTCTGCTCCTGACCAGCTGCAAATAACAAAAGGGAGATGCTGAAAATGTAGATGTAGCTAATGTGTAGCCTGGAAACATCAGAAAAGTGTAAAAAGATGATGTAATGTTTATCAGAACTGCAATAGCAAATTAAACAAAGAGAATCAGAAGGCATCAAACATTTTTGTCTTATCATCCAACTCTCAGAACTGCCTCTTGCTCACATGTAAGTTATCTTAGACTTGTGTTTTCTTTTAGGGATAGCTAGAATTTAGAAAGATTAGACTAAGTGTTTTTCTGTTATGTCAGAACTGTACTACTGAATTATTTTAAGTATTTCTGTGTGATCTCTGAACTCTTGACTAGCACTGAATGTGTAGAAGAAAGTATTGTCTTGTGGTTTTAATTATTTATTACTAAATATTTTAAAACATTTTAACTGTGGCTGGTTTTGTGTAGAGATAATTTAAGCTCTTAAGAGTACTTGCATGCATTTAGTAAAACACTACAAAGCCGCTCTAATAGCTTAAACCATGGGCTATACTACCAATTGGATAATAATATTGCACAGTAATAATTGGACACCCGTTAAGGGCCTTTGAGTAGCTGATAATATTAGCTGGTTGGTGGCAGCTGGTGCTACCATATAGTCTGGGTAAAAGGGGCACAGCTGGAGAACCTGTGCCAGCCTTCCGCAGAAGTTTCTGTGTGGTTGTATAAAATCTTATCTCAAAGTGTGTGTGTGTCAGCTACTTGGGCAGGGACAAGAAGCACTGGTTGGACAGGGAGGGTGCTGGAGATTTTAGCTTGCCCAGCTAGGCTGAGATCTGGACCCTATAGCTGTGCCAGTGGGGGGTCTTATTGGGGACCTGGAGAGCAAGGGAGTGACCAACCCTGGACTGACTGTGATCTCTGTGTGCTTTTAAGGGAAATTGCACTTTACTGTGAGTATTTGTTATCCTTTCCTCATATATGAGATGCCTTCTCTGGTGTTAGTGGTGAGGATTGAGGCTCCTTGATTGCTGGGCCAGGGCACGGGCATCACACTGTGTACAGAAATATCATGTAGTGTTTAGTACTGTGTACAGAGATATTATGTAGTGTTTAGTACTGACTACAGAAATATTATGTAGTGTTTAGTACTGTGTACAGAGATATTATGTAGTGTTTAGTACTGAGTACAGAAATATCATGTAGTGTTTAGTACTGTGTACAGAGATATTATGTAGTGTTTAGTACTGAGTACAGAGATATTATGTAGTGTTTAGTACTGTGTACAGAGATATTATGTAGTGTTTAGTACTGAGTACAGAAATATCGTAGTGTTTAGTACTGTGTACAGAGATATTATGTAGTGTTTAGTACTGAGTACAGAGATATTATGTAGTGTTTAGTACTGAGTACAGAGATATCATGTAGTGTTTAGTACTGTGTGCAGAGATATCATGTAGTGTTTACTACCATGTACAGAGATATGTAGTGTTTAGTACTGTGTACAGAAATATCATGTAGTATTTAGTATTGTCTACGAAGATATCATGTAGTGTTCAGTACTGTGTACAGATATATCATGTAGTGTTTAGTACTGTTTACAGAAATATCAAGTAATATTCATAGGTTCATATGTCATAGGTTGGTACTAGGCTATCAGCTCTAGGGCCAATACAAGCCTAGCCATAACAATTCCCTGGTTATTTCTTCCCACAATATTTACTTCCCTGGACCCCTGTCTAGCACCCTGGGGTGAATTTCCTATCTCCC
Organism: Protopterus annectens; assembly: GCF_019279795.1. Lineage (NCBI taxonomy): Eukaryota > Metazoa > Chordata > Ceratodontiformes > Protopteridae > Protopterus > Protopterus annectens. The sequence continues at coordinate 666,313,341 of NC_056736.1, read as the reverse complement.
ATCCAATCATCAAGATTCCTTTTGAAGAGGGTCAAAGAGGTGCTCTGCTTGACATGTATGGGCAGTCTATTCCAGAGTCTGGGGAGTCTCTGGGTCAGTAAAGGTTTTACATTGACAAAGACTTACGGTCAAAACTGGTATGTTGGCTGTGTTTTGACTTTTGATTAAAGTCAAATTTCCTTCTCCCTAACAGTGCTGATCTGTTTGTTTGGTTTGGCTGTTTGATTGGGACCTTTGCACTTGCCGTCCATGCAGAGTTCTTGTGTTCACCTCCATACTTACACACACCACATTTGCACAGTCCAAATTGACAACCCCCCCCCCCTAACACGCACACATGATGTCAACCAAACATCTCAGCCTAGGTCTCTGGCAAACCCACAACACACCCTGTGCATATGATGATACCTGTGCCACATCCCTGTCATCCATACCATCAATGCAGGGACATGCTAATATGGTTCTGATGCACAAGGTGAATATACTAAGATTTAGCAATGTAATGCTGTGTAACATGTTTTCAGCTGGAAAGTTTAATTCTTACATTTCAGGATGTGTAGCTGTCCAGCCATGATGCATTATAGCTGTTATTAACACTGACTGATTGTGGTCTCCATAATATATTCAGTTTGTGTTGTAGGTGTCTGTGTGTCAGCAGGATGTTGGTCTGCTGTTGTTTCCTGCAAGGGATATGGAACTGTGGTGACACACTGACTGTGTCATATTCTGGGTACAGCTGAACACAAGTAGCAGGTCTGTATAACAGTTACTCATGTGCCACATGGCTGATAGGTCTGAGGGGTGTATATAGGTGAATGCATGGTGGCTGATGTCAGCAGCTCTTCTACAGTAGACAATGGTAAGTGTGTACTGGGTGGCACACATCAAATGTTTGTGAATAACACACACACAGACTTTGGTGTTGATGCAATACACACAGAATACTGTACATATGGATGTACTTAATTTTGCAGTGAACTCATTTTGGCCTATGTAATTCCACCAAGATAAAATAGGCAAAACATCACATCAGTAAATAATCAGTCTGTCAGTTTAATGTCATTGATGATGGTACTGGCAGGGTATATGTCCTCTTCCCCAATGTAGTACAATGCTGGAGTTGGTAAACATAGGTGTGCTGGTGTGGGTGGCACAGCCCTCCACTTTGGATGGTGTGGGGTGGCAAAGAACCACACATAGTGTGATTAACAACTACTTAACCTGTTAACATATACTGTACAGTATTACAGAAGCCTAACAGGGAGATACACACAACAATAACCCCAGTGAGAGTGGCTGTGCCACCAATATCCACACCCAACTATATATACCAACTTCAGAATTGCTGTACAGCTGTACAGTGGGGAAGAGAGCATTTGCATGTCTACTACTACTTTTGATGGAATGAATTTCCACAGGATGATTCATTTGAAATGTTAGCATTTGTAGGTCAGTTCTTGGACAGATGATCTCCTGGGACATGTATTTTCTGCAAACTGAAGTAGATCCCTTCACATACACACACACTTACTTAACCACATTGAGAGTAGAACCCATACTTAGATACTTATTGCTACTAATGTTTTTAGCCTTAATTGCACACACCACATTGCTTTTAGGATGAGATATGTCCCAAGTTTCTTGTTAAGTGAAAAACATCACCAGGCCTTGTACAGTATGGTAATGGGGGATGTACTGGGTGTTAATGAACAATACATAGTATGACATGCTGTCATATACATATTGACAAACACATAGTCATAGACACATCTGAGAGACCTGGGTTTATTAGTGCTAACTACCTTGTCAGTGAGTCCATTCTGTTACAGAGAATTAGCACACAGCACATGCATCATTGGGCTGGATAGTGTAATCATTTACCTGTATGGTTGATAGATAGGTTCATAGATTATAGTGATGATGACAGTAGTCCTCATACAGTGTACGTTGGGACATGTACATGGTGTAAAGACAGTATACCCAGCACCCACATCACACATTGGATATTTTACTCACTGCAACCCATGATAATGCTCTGACATACCCACAATTACACTTTGACCAGGATTGAAATACAACCCCTTGTCTATCTAATCAGTGCTACTACAGGCTTTTTGCATTTACTGCACATGCCACAGGGATAGTAGGGTGAGGGTTTGTCATGGCTCTCCTAATGTCAGCAACATCACTATCCCTTATAATATATGGCAAGGTGTAGTGTATTTGGAGAATGTGGTCTCAGAATGCTCTAGCCAACAAATATACACACTTGCACACATACACACACTTGCCAGGACTCATAGGGTAACCCATGCCTATCTACCCATTTGTACAACAGTATTATGCTGGTACTGCAAGTTCCAGGTAGCCCATAGGGTGAAGAGTATAACAAGGTACATTTAATGTCAATTTCAGCAGCAGCCATTTCTATCTATGGCAATGGTGGGTGTAGTGGGTGAGAAGGCCCTCAGGGCATTATGAACCACAAGTTTACAAACACACAGACACTGTTATTCTCAGTAATGCACACTGACACATTTATCAGCACTGGGGTCCATAGGTGAAGGTGTTCTTATGTGTGTACCAGGCTAATTTCCATGGAGAAATGAGAAGAATAGGGGATGTGGGTACACTGGTATCATGCCACCTGACATTTGTCAGCAGGCTATCTATCAACTGATGCCACTTTAGTGATCGATGGCATGTGGTGCATACAGGGTGGGGTTTCCTAGCTGTGGCATTCAAAACACAGCTGGGCAGACATGTCAGTGTCAGTCAAGCATAGATTGCCTGTAAGCAGCCAAAATGGATACCTGACATCCGCACATCTGTACAGGGGACAGACAGAAATCAGTTAGCCAACAGGTTATGTATTAGAATGAATGTTTTGACAGATAGACATCTGACACTGATAGGTATGCCATTACTACATGACAGCAGCCCTCAACAACATGTCCTATACACATAGTAGTCTACAGTTAATATCCACATATCAGGTCACTATCCAGTAGCAAATACTTAATAACATACAGCTCACACACCAAGAACATGACAGTCAGCACTCAGAGTCCAGCTTTGATTGCAGAGGTGTATGGTTCCAGTACTATAATCTGCAATCTACTTTTACTTGGAAAGCACTGTTAACAGTAGTAATATAATGATACAATACATGCAAGTGTGACTGTATATAACCTGGGATACTACCCATGTGTGAAACACATACAAAAAGAAAAGATTGTTGTACTAGCCATATATATACTCAGGTGTCCCATACAGTATACTCACACCCCTTGCTACTGTAATGACAGCACACAGATGCATGTTATGTACATGGAATTAAATACACTTAATAAAGATGTCATTACCCTGCTATTTCATCAGACTGGAATGTGATCACTGGTTACCAGGGCTGAGCTATGCATAGCAGGTGAAAGCATTGCTTAAATATGAATGCTAAGCACATTTGCGCACTGGTAAGTGAAGCCTTTTCATTTAACCATACATTAGCAATACTTACCTTTGTGCAAACCTGCGCAAACCCACTTAAAGCTACTCAAAAGTGCCTTAACCACTCTGTATCCAACAAGCCTTGTTCTGCCTAGCAACAAAATAAACAGCCCTTGCAGGACTTGAACCCAAGACCCTGTACATTATAGACACAACAATTTACCACTAAGCCATCAGAACTGTGAAGATGTTTGTTGTTTTTTCAAATATAGCTTTCAGTACAAATAATGAATAGTAGTGAACAACTGCTTTGACTACTACAATTGTTTAGTACTTGTACGTAAAAATAGTGTTGAATCAGTCATGTTGTTATATCTAAATTTAGACATATCAGATAAATATGGTGGGATACATCTGGGAAGGTATAAACAACACTCATGTTTACACATAACAAGGATATGGATATATATATATATATATATATATATATATATATATATATATATATATATATATATGTGTGTGTGTGTGTGTGTGTGTGTGTGTGTGTGTGTGTGTGTGTATACAGGTTCACTTTACATGCTTGAAATGCTAAAATATAGAATTTTAGAATTTCGAGGCTGTAAAGTCAAACAGACTGAAACCGCGAACCCGGAAATGTCAAATGCAGAATGTCAAACCCATGGTATGGATAGTGCTTTAGGTAAGTGTACTTTTTTAGGGTTTTGGGGAGGGTTTGTTTGTGTTTGAGTGTGTTGGGATGTTTGAGGTGTGGGTTAGGGTAGGTGTTGTGCAGTGTGAATGGGTTAGTGTTCGGAGTGCTGGTGTTTGTGTGTATGTGATGGGTGTTTGTGAGGGGGTGTGCAATGTGTGGTTCTGGGTTGTGTGTGTTATGGAGTGTTGTGCAACCTTGGAGTTAGTATATATATCAGTAAGGGGGTGTGGGGGTGCATGGTGGCTTGCCCCTGCATATACTAAAGGTAGGTGTGTGTGTATGTGTTTGGGTGTGGGCGTGTGTGTGTTATGTTTCTTGTAGGGAAGGGTTGGGAGGGATGTAAGTTTGTGTATGTATGTGTTTAGTAGTTTGTGATGTGTGTTTTCCAGGATTTGTAGATTCGCGATTTTGGGTGTCAGGTTTGTGTATGTTCGGTGTTTAGGGAATTTGACTTCATAGTTTCGTGATACTGAAATTCAATATTTCAGTATTTCGAGATTATGAAGTGAATCCATATATACATATGTAGATATATGTATACATGTACATACACACACACACACACACACACACACACACATATATATATATATATATATATATATATATATATATATATATATATATATATATATATATATATATATATATATATATATATATATATATATATATATATATATATATTATATAGATATGTAGCCGCGGTGGTGCAACGGTAGTGTTGTTGCCTCACAGCAAGAGGTTCTCCCGTTCGATTCTCGGCTGGAGAGCCTTCTGTGTGGAGTCTGCATGCCCTCCCCACAGTCGAGTGGTATTTGAAAGACATGCGTAGAATGGGTGTACCTTCGTTGAAGGTTGAGCGTCAAGCTGGCACCTCAGCACCCATAAAAAATCTACTGCCAATCATTAGCGGACCGGAGTTCCCCTGTGATGACCCCTAACCGGGAAAAGCCAAAAGAAGAACAACAACTTGTGAAAAAGTAATTAGTAATAGTAATGTATTACTTTTTTAGAAAAGTAATAAGTAATAGTAATATATTACTTTCACTTAAAAGTAACTAGTAATACTAACGTATTACTTTTATAAGTAACTAGCACAACACTGCACATGTTCTGTTTGCTATGCAACTGTTCCATATCTGGTGTTTTGTGTTAATGGGAATATCTATGCATGCTGCTATAACTAATCCTTGATTGTGTTGACTATTAAGTGCAACACCATAGCATATATGGGAAGGCTGGCCCCAGCGGACCCACCTGTTCCACCTCATCTGGCCATGGCACCAGGCCTCAGCTTGCCTAGGACCCAACCCGGGACCTCCTCGTCCTCTGGTTCTACACCACCTTTGAGTGTAACTGCCTCAGGGGAGGGGGATCATCCCCCCTGGGAGTAGGTGTGGACAGGATCCTGTCACCCGAAGTTAGGTCCAAGTATTGGTGCATAGCGAGCTCTGAAGGGAGTTTGGAGATCTGCTATGCCAGCTTCAGGGCCGCATGGCACATTTAAAGGGTCAGCCTCCCCCCTGCTCAGCCACCAGCACAGCCACCTTCAGGGCAGGGAAGGTGAAGTGGTGACTGTCCATGGGTGGGGACTTTAGTCCCACTTTTTCCATTTGCAGGCTCATGGGCTTCCAATTTCCAAACATCCCTCCCCATCCAAGGTGTTTAACCCCCACATGTGTCATATACTGCCCCTGCATACTGTCTTGTCTGTCTTCCTACCCAACCTACCTCCCCAAATATACCTACTATCCTTCACCAACATCCCACTCTCACCTTAAAAGAAAAAAAGGGCAATCTGTTCCCCCCAAAAAATTTTGCCCCATACATTGCTGTCTATTTCACACACATGTCCACTGGACACATGTAATCTGGTCTAATTGGCTTCACAATGCATTATTGTTGTCCTCACCCCTCACTCAGAGGTTTGAGTATCCAAATCCATCTCCAAATTCAGTACATATGCACATCTGTTGCTGTAGAAGAAATGGACAGCTATGGACCTTCCCTACACATGTCCTGCACATCCCTAGCTACTTTCCCTTTTGTTTTGTCCTCTGTGTGCCCCCTTTTTCAGCACAGGGGTAAGCGGGAGTAAGCATTTTTAAGCAGTAGTAAGTGTGTTTCAACCTGTTTACGAGGTGCAAGCAACGGCTTCACAGATTAAGCACTATCAGGCTGTCTGTAAGCATATTTAACCAGAAGTTACCATTTCTTACCGTAGTACAAAGCCACACAAATCCACTTACAACAGCTTAAAAGTGCCTTAATCATTCTGTATGCAACAGCTCTTGTTCTGCCCAACAACAAAATAATCATCCCTTGCAAGTCTTGAACCCAGGACCCTGCATACCATAGCCATAGTGATTTCCCACTAAGCCATTTGAACTGTACATAAATGTGATGTTTTCTGAAACATATCATGCAGCACAGTCATTCAACAGTAGGGAAAATGTATTTATATATGTAGCTGTATGTATGTATGTATACATATATATATATATATATATATATATATATATATATATATATATATATATGTATAATATATATACATATATATATATATGTGTGTGTGTGTGTGTGTGTGTGTGTGTGTGTGTGTATTGCATTCGCACATTGAATCCACACTCTGAACCACTCACTGCAATACATCTGACCAAAGGCACTGTTAATGAGGGTGAAGGGGCCCAAAATAGGGATCTCTTGGAGTTATTGCCATTATCCCTTCCTCCACAGATGAACAGATCTGCCTTGCAACACAGTAACCAGCACTTGCAAGTCTTGAACCCAGGACCCTGCCCAACATAGCCACAAGTTAATAGTAAGCCATCTCAGCTATAAGATGCCACAATGATATCTTTAACATATCATGCAGAACAGTCAGTCTTCCATAGGCGATGTACAATGTGGAAGCAGTACACTTTCCAATGATACATACACACACACACACACACACATATATATATATATATATATATATATATATATATATGTATATATACATATACATAGATACATATACATATATACACACACACACACACATATATATATATATATATTATATATATATATATATATATATATATGTATATACACATACATACACATATAAATATATTACTACTTATAGATATGTATAAAAAGAGTATATATAGAGGGTGCACAGCCTATCAAGCAGCCATTATTCCTACAGTTGCCACCTTTTAAAATGGCCAGTGTTTGATTCTTTCCTACAAATGAAAATTATTGTATAAAACATATACCCACACACAATGCAATGTAGACTGACTGTTCTGCATGATATGCATATGTATATATATATATATATATATATATATATATATATATATATATACACACACATATATATATGCATATATATATATATATATATATATATATATATATATATATATATATATGTATGTGTGTGTGTGTGTGTGTGTGTGTGTGTGTGTGTGTGTGTGTGTGTGTGTGTCTGTGTGTGTGTGTGTGTATGTGTGTGTGTGTGTATGTATATGTGTATGTATATATATATATATATATATATATATATATATATATATATATATATATATATATATAAAATATATGCCCATACTATGTATTGGCATCATGCCTCAGCACCAGTAGTTACAACCTTTTAGTGCAAGGAGATGTCATGTACGTGTTGCAGGTATAAATGTAGAATGTTGCTATGGTAACGGGTTGTGTTAACAGACATGTGGGAAGTCACTTCTGATACTGACATGTACGCCATCAGTTACTGACAGACATCATAAGATCATAATAGTGAAGTACCACACAAATCACAGTAATGATCCTGTGGAATACAGCAGAGATATCACCAATAAACGTGGACAGTCTGACACAATCTGGTCAATCCAGAGGTATACACCGAACTCCTTTGTGCAAAATATGTGGACCAAGCTTGACAAATGTATATACAGAACTCCTTTGTGCAAGATGTGTGGACCAAGCCTGACAAAGTGGATGTTTACAGCCATGTAAATTGGGATATCACAAAAATTTTGGAATAGATAAGCTCACACAGTTGATGCATTCACACACTTCTGTCTGTCCTGACACATATTAACAGGAGAACCAGAGGTTCCAAGCCCACATACTTCCCACTAGTTAGTTACATACATTTTTTACAACATCTCACTGCTTTGTCAGAAATACACAACAGTTATGGTAGCCAGGCAACAGTACATCTGACAAATATCTGAACATAACATCACACTAGGTAAATACACTGAGCTGCTAGGCATGTCTAAAGCACTGTGCAAACTACAGACAGACTGCCACAACACTGACCAAAGTTTCCTATGGGGGAATGCACATGTACTTGCAAATATAGTAGGAGCTACAAACATGTAACAGCACAGAGTAACAGATACTAGTGTGAAAGTGCATACCCTCAACTAATCTGAACACAGTTGCAGTCACATTATGGTAAGCCTTATAAATATTGCAGTATATGGACTATGTGAAGAAAACCATCTTCATATGTGCCACTCACACACTAGCCCCACATATAGTGAGCCAATACACAGTGTAGTCTGATGCCTGACTGTGGTATGGGACATGTGTCAGTCTGGCCCTACAAATATTTATGCTGATAGGGTGCCATAAACTGGAGCAGCATGCAACATCAGATAGAACAGGACAAAGAACAATGACAACTACCACTGTCTGTACACAGGCCAAGTAACATATTCACAATACACACTCTATCAACAATCACCATAAGTACACAGACCTCACTGCTGTACACACTACAACAGAATGTCCAGGTTTTGTCCTCAAATATAAGACCTACTATACATAACATGTCTAGTAGTCTGATATCTCACTATCTTATCAGGTATGATGTCAGTAACTAATGATGTACTGTACATATGCACCTCTTACTGCATGACATATGAACAAAGGGTGACAGACTTGGGGGACGGAGGCACAAACACAGGGCCAATATTGACATATTGCTGTGATAAACTGAGAAATGTCATGTTGTAACAGGGTTTGTTGTGACATATCTCTAATGAGGGATATGAAGTCAGTACCTCACATGGATGTCACCATGTACTGACTGCAATAATCAGAGTATGCTGCTGCATTTCAAAAGATAAGAAATGTGTGAGTAACACAACACATGTAAGACTCCAAACTCTGGCCAGTCTGCACATAGCCTTACAGGTGAGTTTCCTCAACCACATAACACTGTCATGCCAGACATTAAATCATGTAGAACAGCCATATCCATACAAACCCTGTTAAGCTAACATTACTTTAAATGTAGAGCAGCATTACTTACATTCTGTCCCCATGTCTGGAACATCCCCCTCCTGTTTGTTGGCCTGTCTCCACAGTGTATGTTGTAAGAGGTATTTCCAACTACCCTCTGTGATGCTGGTTGTCAAACATCCATATGAAGTCCTGCTCACAGTGAAGGAAAAGGGCCAACACCCACATGAAGTGCTCAGTTATAGGAGTGTGTTTCCATGCAATTGGCTATAGGAATTATACCACAGCTGTTCCACATGCAACCAGCAAATGGGGGACTGCACTTCGTGCACAGGCCATCAGTTGATTACTTACAAAGCTCAAGCTGCTGCCTATGCAAAACAGATGTACTTTGCCACATCCACCACACAGGGAGAGGGGGGGGGAGAGAGAGAGAGAGAGAGAGAGAGAGACAGTGACAGAGACAAAGTAAGAAAGGAAGGGAGTAAGAGAGTAAGAGCCAAGCGTATTTGTGTATGATCTGTGGCTGGAGAGTGGTATCTGGGTATTATAATGGTTGCTTATATTGTTTACTAATCCATACTATCACATAGTAATTGCACATGGCTGTACACATTTATGGCTTAGGATTGTCTACAACAACCTCTACAGTGTTTGAAAACTGTTGGTCTTGTAATGTGGACAATGGGACATATAGTTCCTCAATATAATGGTGTAGCAAAACCCAAACTATAATGGATCCTGTCATTACACAATCACCCCAACAGGATACTGATGACACACAGTTGGCAGGATCAGGATTAGAACTCCTACCTAACTAGTTTGCTACACTACAGTATTACACAGTTATTACAAGTGCCACAGAGCTTATATGGCTGATAGATGGCCAAAGGTGAATGACATCAGCAGGTGCGGTAAAGTAGGGCAGTGGGAGGTGTAGTGAAAGTGAATGGTTTCAAAATCATTAATCTCTACATACACACACACACACACACACACACACACACACACACACACACACACACACACACACACACACACACATTTGCCAGTACTGAGATGCATAGGTTCATTGCTTCACAGGTGTGTAGTAGGTGAATGAGCCTGAAGGCTGTACAAGGCTAGGCAAAGGGAATGCCTTGGCATCAGGCCACATGAAAATGGTCTCCAGTGTGGCTCAGGGGCATAGTCCCCGGAGTGGTCCCCACAGGTGGGTATTGTATTCACCATCCACTCTTCTGGGTTACTACTGTGGGTGGCCAGTGATGTGCACTGCTTCCCATGTATGTGAGCTATATTCCATAACATGGACACTATCTGAGTTGTGCACATGTCCCACACACATATTCTGTGACATTTGGAAGTGTACTTGAGGTCTCTGGGGCATGTTGTGTGGACAGATTGTTATCTTCTGATGCAGCATTCCTGACCTCATTTGATGAGACCTGGCTATGGAACTGAGGTCCTGCTTACACCTACATTGACAGCATGATACATGTATTCAGTGGAGTTAGTGGCATCTGTCCATACAAGGCATGTGTATAAGGCATGTTATTCCCTTTGTGGGTTACATTTGCAGACTCTACAGTTGTTACGGGCATCCAGTGGGGAACATAGAAAAAGGACCACTGTAAGCATTTATTTGCCTACTGTAGGGATGGAACAGGGTGCCATGTCCTTTTACTTGCTGGATAACACACAGTCAGGAGATGTAACACATCACAGTACTTTTTGATGTCAGTGCCACTGTTGTGGTCAACAGGCATGTAGTCCACTGCAGTCACACCATGGTTGCTATCTGTAAGGCAATATGCAGGGAACTACTAATATAGTTGTTGTTGCCTAGCCAAGTTTGTTTATGTATGAGACATGGGTGGAGAGTGTTCTCTGGGTAATACAGGGGTTACCTATATTGTTCACCAATCTATAATGTCACATGTAGGACTATGGATTGCCTACACCAGCCTCTCTGGTGTTTGACATCCATTGTCCTTGTAAGGTGGACATTGTGACATAAACTAGGTCGCCACCATAATAATTTAGCAAAACCCACCCCATAATGCATCCTGTACAACAACCACAATCACAGCAACCTCCACACAGGATACTGATGACAGACACACACACACACACACACACACACACACACACACACACACACACACACACACACACACACACACACTTGCCGGTACTGTGATTCAAACCTTTACCTAGCTATGTAGTGCTACTACAATGTACCACATTTATCGCATGCGCCATGGAGCTTATAGTATGGATGCTGTCCCAAGGTACTTCTAATGTGAGGAACATCATGAGCCCTTGTAAATTGGCCAGGGATGAGGTTCAAACATCTATCTAACAATCTTTGCAGCCCATTATATTATGCATTTACCACATGCACCATTGACCTAACATGGTTTAGGGTTGGCAACAGGTACTTCTAAGGTGGATGATATCTTCAGGACTGCTAAAGTCAGGCTCTGTGATATGTACTGGGTGCAAATGGAGTCAAAATCTTTGAGGTACACACATACATATGTATACATTCAAACCTATACCTGTGTAGTTTCTGCTACTACATTGTTCCTCATTTATGTCACACGCCATGGAGCTTATAAGGCGAACCCTTCTCCAAAGAGGTATTTCAAGGTGACTGACATTAGGAGACTTGCTAAAGTAGGGCAATGGGAGGTGTAGTGACTGTGAATGGCCTCAAAATCATTAATCTCTACACATACACACACACACACACACACACACACACACACACACACACACACACACACACACAGAATTTCAAAGTTGCCATGTCTGGGATTAGAACTCCTACCTAACTAGTATGTTACACTATAACATTACGCAGCTAGCACATTCACCACAGAGCTGGCCCTTGTCCAAAGAGGTACTTTAAGGTGACTAACAATTAGCAGGCTTGCTAAAGTAGGGCAGTGAGCAGTGTAGTGACTGTGAATGGCCTTTAAATCATTTAATCTTCACACACACACACACACACACACACACACACACACACACACACACACACACACACACACACACGCACGCACACACGCACACACACACACACACTTTCACAGTTGCCATGCCTGGAATTAGAACTCCTACCTAACTAGTATTTGACACTATAGCATTACACAGTTATTGCACATGCCACAGAGCTTATGGGGCTGAGAATTGGCCAGAAGGTTATTTCAAGGTGACTGACATCAGCATGAGTGCTAACATGGGCAATGGGCAGTGCCATGTGTATGAATGGGCCATAGACCATTCCTCTGGAACACACACACAACACTCAGTCAGACACAACTTTACATTTGACAGGACTGAGTATACAAATGCTAGATAAATACTGATTTGTGCTATTATGTTACACAGTTATCACAAGCACCACATACATTATAGGGCTGAGGGCTACCGAAAGCAAATGTCTACAGTGATTGACATCAGCACATCATGTGATATTGGCCAATTAGATATGTGGTGGGTGGGACAGGCCTCATGATGGCAATCTCTTTGTCACTGTCTGCCTCTCTCTTCCCCACATCTCTTTGTGTATGTTTGACCTATTATAGTGTGTTGGCCTTGGATATGTGTGAGTATTTCTATCCAATGTGTATGCAAAGCATGAATGGTGTGCAATGTGGTGTGTGTGCACAGACATCTGCGACTGATAGATATGTATAGTCCACTGTTGTTGTCAGAGACATGGGCTTCATTTCTCTAAGTGTCGGAGCATGCCCAGTATAACCTTCTGTATTGAGTGTGTGAATCCATTCCAGGTAGGTTGTACTCCAGTGCAAGATTTTGTGTTCTATATCTACAGCAGGCAACCTGTTTCTGCAGGATATCTGTAGATAGGTTGACAATATGGAGTCACAATGGGTGAAAGATAGTGGGATACTGTAACTATTGTGTCTGTGCTGCTTGTGTTACATGATTGGTGTTAGCAGAGATATTCAGACACATGTACTGTTTTACACTGTGATGTATTATGTTGTCAACTACTGACATATATACTTATTTGCTCACAGTTATTTCCTGGGAAATACAGGATGAATGAAGCTGTGTCCAGTACTGTGTTCTGCGGCCTACACATTCTTGCACACTCATGCCATTCTGGAGGGGTAGCTGCAAAAACTTGCTGATGGGTCTGTGTAAATGGTCCAGCACCTTAGTACTGTGGGGACTGATGATCCCCTGCTTGTACATCTATCAACAAAACAGAATGGCCATATCCTGTGTGGCCATACCTCTCAGCTGTACAGATTCACCCAGGTTACCCAGAGACAGGGCTCATATATATGGTCAGTTCCCCTTCACATTATGGTTTACGAGCAGGTTTGTAGCCACCCATTACTGGGTTTGCAGGCAGGGGTAGTATGGGCACCCATCAGAGTTTCAGACTTCACACACTCTGTTATTCTATCCTCTTCCTAAAATTATTTGAGCGATATCTGAGAAGTATCCCTATAGTTGTCCCTTCATCTCAGTGGTATTTAGGGGTTGGTCCACAGTTCATGCAGTAGAATATGATGGTCATGCTACTGGGATTTGTTGACATGGCCTTACATTTGTGTTCTGTGGACTGTGTTATGTTGTTAGTTGGGACCCCATGAGATAACATACATTGGCAGTACGGGTGAGGCACAGGCCTTTGACAGAGGACTGTAGGGCATTTGGTAGTGATGCCGGCCATCTGTAGCAGGCCAGTGCATTCTGTCACTCCTACAGTCCCATGCTGCAAGCCACTGGATTCTCCTGGGGTGACAGGGTAAGTGTGCGAGGTGTTAATGGCAATAGCTACTGTCCATATTAATCCATTGTTCTGGATGCTGTCAGGGTGCTGATTACAGCTAGGGACACACCTGCATGGTGCACCTCTTCAGCATGCTGGATTCTTTGGGTATTCCAATACAGAAGTGGGGGTCATACTGTACTCATTCCCAACAGCAGGGATATGACCTGTGATAAACCTACGGCTGATGGTGAGGTGAACTGAGTGCATGTGTGATGTGGAGGTTTCTTGCAGCTGACTCACAGATATACCTGGGGCATTCCCCTTATGCTGTCTTGTGCATGGATATAGGCAGTCTCTCATTACTTTATAACTGTGCCTTTTGTGGTCTGCCAGTGATTGGCCAGACTACATCAGTATTCCTTACTATACAGACAACTAATCTGGTGCTAACCTGTATGTACAATTCCAAAGGTGTGTACAGTTGACAGTTACATTTTATGTACTCTGTCTAGGATATTTCCACCTGTGTACTGTGCGTATGTCTGGGCCCACATTCATGGCATGTCCAACATTCAGATGGTGACAGATATTGACATCTGAACAATGAGTATGGATGACTGCTGAACTGGGTCTTGCTGGGATGCATTGTGGTTGGCACTGCAGTTGTCAGAACATGGCCCTGTCATCAACAGTACTGGCCATAGTCCACCGAGACACAGCCCTCCATGCCTACATGCTGACCACTTCCATACAATATAGAACACACAACAATTTGACACATAGACCCCTGCATATTGTACACATGCAGCAATCTATCCTGTAAATTGGGACAGCTCAGGTAATCTGTGCTCCACTGGTATTAAACCCACACGTACATGTTACTGCATTTCTACATAGGATTGCGTGTGTGTGTGGGGGTCACATCTGACAAGTGTAAACATTTTCTATGACTGTACTGGTATTTCAGGTACTCTGTTGGATTCCATTTTGTTTTGTATTCTGACCTATCATGCAGACTAGAGGCATATCAGTAGAGTACAGATCTCAGGTTTTATTGACCTATATTTCAGTTTCAGACTTCTTACCCTTCAGAACTAACATACAACTGCCAGACCTGCTATAGTCTGTCTGTGTAGGTCTAGAGGAGGGGCTGTTCTCCATTGCCATCAATTGGAGGCCTTAGCACAGACTTTCTTTATGGTCATCTACACCTGTACTGCTTTCTGAGGCTGTTGTTAGGTATGTGAGCCTCACTAACATGCATTTGTGTGTCCTATAGACACACATTTGGGCCACCACATGTACTGCAGTGGGATTTGTCACCTTGTCTAGTACTGCCTACTTTGTTGACACCAGTATTTGTTATGGATTTCATGCTGCCCATATAGGTGCCCACTATCTGCTGTCATCCCATTCAGCCACCCAATTCCCTTGCATGCTCACATCCATACCAGAGATACAACTAGCAGAGCAAACTACTGTGTAGGTCTGGAGGGGGACTGTTCTCCATTACCATCCATTGGAGGCCTTAGCCCAGCCTTTCTTTATGGTCATCTGCACCTGTCCTGCTGGTGGAAGCTGTTGTTGGGTATGTAAGCCTCACTGACATGCATGTGTGTGTTCTATGGACACACATTTGGGCCACCACATGTACTGCAGTATTTGTTACCTTGTCAAGTACTGCCTACTTTGTTGACACCAGTATTTGTTATGGATTTCATGCTGTGCGTATAGGTGTTCACTATCTTCTGCCATCCCATTCAGCCATCGATTCTCTTGCATGCTCACATCCATACCATAGATACAACTAGCAGAACATACTACTACATTCAGCAATTGATAGGAAGAGTGACTTACCTTGTGGCTGTGCCAGTAATGAGGATGGTGCTGGACAGCTGACTATGTCAGAAGCACATAGTACACTTCCTATACATGGTAAAGCACAGGTAGTGTCATGTTTGGCATCCCTTTTACTGTATGTGTGAGTCAGAGAGAAGTGTCATTCCCTGGGTCCCTACCGTGTCACTGTATGTGGTATGTGTTGCCTCTTTGCCAAAGCCTGGGCATACTGGGCAAGTCTCCTTCTGCCTACGTGGGCAGGCTCAGGTTGTTCCTCCTCCAAGTCCCTTTGTGCCTGTGATGGCCTCGGCAATGGTGGGGGCTGTGTGACCCTGCCCCATGTTGTTCCTGCTGCAGCTGTTTCCCCAGGATCATATTGTGTAGCATGGTACATACAATGAAAATTTATGTACATGTAGCTGGAGAGTACCACAAGGCTCCGCCAGATATGTCCAGTTACCGGAACCATGACTTGGGCATCCCAAACACATGCTCTATTATGATTCTGGTTTGTTCGTGTGCCTCATTATGGAGTTCTTGTTCAGGTGTGTGTGCATTTCTGATGGGTGTTTTCAGCCATGGCTCCAGTGCATAACCAGCATCCCCCACTAGGTGGCCATAATGGATCTCTCCACTGACAAATCTCTGATGCAGCTGTGTCATATGCCAGATGTGGGAGTCATAATAGCTTCCAAGACTGCCAGCACACACATTCAAGATAATGCCCTGGGCATTGCACACGACCTGGCAGTTGATGGAGGGGAAGCCCTTGCGGTTTATGCAGACCCTACCCTGCTCACCAGGTGGTGCTTTGTTTCTGCTGTTTGGTGGAAGAGACCCATATTGCTGGTCAACACCTCATGGGTGTTGAGGAAGTATATGTGCTCACCGGCATGTGCTGACATGGCATCCAGGAACTGGTGGAGTACCCTGGATGCTGATGCCTGTGAGATCCCCATGATATCCCCAGTTGGCCTTTGGAAGTACCTGTGGCTAGTATTCTTAACCCTACACATACCTTGGTATCCACTGGAATGGGTTCCCATCTGTTGGTTCTGTGTGTGAGTCGTGGCCAGCACAGCTCAACCATTTGCTGTAGGAGGTCCCTGTCCACTCTATAGTGCTCCACTATCTCAAGCTCATGTAGCCCCTGGTAGGTTACCCTGGATCTGTACACTCTTCTCCTTCTCCTTCTCCTCACTGTGGGTTTGTCGTCAGCATTCTCATCCTCACCACCCTCAGCCTCTTCCACATATTTATGTATGAGAGCAACAGCAGCCCCAATCATTCTGTTAGTTTTGTCAGGTAAGATTTCCCTGTCTGTATACACCAGTGGTAT
Source organism: Protopterus annectens (assembly GCF_019279795.1). NCBI lineage: Eukaryota > Metazoa > Chordata > Ceratodontiformes > Protopteridae > Protopterus > Protopterus annectens. The sequence goes on along the minus strand of NC_056736.1, from coordinate 666,295,983 downwards.
AACATTTGTGGGAAAAAACAGAGTGAAAGGTGTATGCATATTTTATAGTAGTGTGCTGGGCTGGGCTGCTGCCTGTGTAATTGGCTGATTCTGCTACATTTCACCTGCCAGCTATGCTAGTTCTCCTTGATTGCCTTCTTACTGCTGTTTTCCCTTCCCATTGCCTTCAAATTTAAGCCCTGAGGCACGAAGCGCATACCCAGTGCTCAGATGTGAACAGAGCTGTTATTTCCTTGCTTTTTTTTTCTTTAAAACCCAGTGTGCAGTGTGCACACCCGTTTAGGCAATGTAAACACTGCTAGGCAGCCTCAGACACACACCCCTTCCTTAGCTGTGCTTAGCTAAGGGCAAACACGGGTTACAGAGCTCCAATAAGCTAACAGCATGCATGACACTCCCCCTTATGAGGTCATCTACCTCTTATGCTTATACCATGGTGTTGCTGCACCTACACGGTTGGATGCAAGCTAACACTGAGGGGAAATCTGTGATTCAGTATCAGTCCCCTCATTTGCATAAAACTGACTGCTAATGCATGGTTACAAAACTGACACTCAGCCTTCCCCCTTAGCAACCACTATTCCATGGTATTGTTGTTTTATGCATGCCATTGACTATTATGGCAGAAAGCTGATTTGTGTTTAAAAGTTTATTTCCAACTTTTTTCCTTATTTTCGGGCCAATCCCATTTGCCCTATGCTTAAATGGTCGAAATCATTCAAAAAAAAATAAAAGTTATTTTTTATAATTTTGCAACTATTTCCCATGCCAATGGCCATATATTTGGCCATTGGCATGTCTACTACATTGAATTGAACACATGTTTTCTTTCGAGCTGTCATGCCTCCATTTTGTAATTTGAAGAAATGTATTCCTTTAGTAACCGAATACATTTCTGCAGGTTGCACTATTCCTGCACAGACACCTGCTTGCTTCCTGGATCACTAATTCACCTAATTTGCATGTTTTTCACCAACAAATGAGGTAATTAGCATACACGAGCTGTGTCCGTGCAGGAATAGTGTAGGAGCGCTTATGCACGTCCTGAGAGCTCGTTCCTGGATCGCTCGTTGGCCATATTGCGTGCAGCAGCTCTTGCACTATTCCTGCACGCCATGCAGAGCTTGCTGAATCCCGGGGAGAATATGTAGAACTGTATACCATATTGTAAAAACATGATTTAAATGAAAGATATTTAATAAGCAGAGCAATGTACCTGTAGATGGAAATAATTAGATAAAATTGTGAGTACACTAGGATTTCAGTTTGTGGAGTCTATGCAATATAATAGTTGAGTCAAAATATATCAAAGAGACTGGTGGGATGAAATTGCTTAGGTAAAACAGAATGAGTGAAGAGGGTACAAGAAATCTGGACTGAGAAAATATGGATAAATGGCAAAGCTGTTGTGCTTAGCTAAATGCAGTAGGATAGAGTAAAATAATATCCAGTTCTATATTCAAATGTCTCTAAACTGCAAACTAAATAAGGCTACATGCATAATGTTACCCTGTTTTGTGGACAACCTGAAGCTAGTATGCCAAATCTAGTTGACGTATGTATATATGAACAGTGTAAATATCTGTTTGAGGTCAAAGACCTGCAATCTGAATTAAAGAAACTGAATTGCTGGGCAAAAGTGCTTATGTGTCTAGGAGAGAATTTAGGCAATGTAGCTGGAAAGCTGTACAACTGCAGTTGATAGTTAAAATGAGAACTGAGATGTGTGTCATACATCTGTGATGCATTTCAGTAAGGATGTGCATGAGGAAGTTTGCATGTTCAAAACAGGCAGACAGAGAACATTCACAAGTGACTGTCACTTCAGGCGTCTGAGTAGTACTAAAGCAAAGGCAATTAAGCTACAAAGTAATTGAATTTAATAAAAGGCTGAATTTTCAAAGTTTTTAAAACAAATACAGAATAAAGAGAAAGTATCAAAATAGGTGTGTTATTTGATTACTTTTATATAAATGTAAATGTGCTTATGTCACAAGTGATAATTCAATAAAGGTGTTTAAAAATAGGTGTAAGTACATAACTGCAAATGTATAATCTCAGAGGCAAAGACTGATGTCCTTCCTTGTGAGTTATTCTGACTCATCTGCAGGTTTATCCTTTTTAAAATGCAGAGTATCATACTATGTTATCACCAGAAGGTGTGCCAGTTACATGTGCTCCACACAGAGTTTCCAAGACACGCATTTGTGTCGGAGAATCAGATAACTGGATTCCCCAAGGAGATGCCAGGGACTACAGTAGAAAAAAACAATAAATCTGTCTTCAGCTACTATGAAATTTACAGAGAGAGGATCTGCTTCTACAGTGGAGATTATAATTTGATCACTTGTATCTGAATTCCTTGAGTATAAAACTTTGAAAGCCACCTGTTACAAATAATGTAATGGAGCAGCTCAATTTTTTTTTTTGCATAGAACATTCACCCCATATCCACACATGGCAGTAAACCCACATAGCCTCTGCACTTTTACAATCCAACTCTGTGGTCAGACAGTAATTGAAAGGGGATAAACTAACCAAAACATCATATAGAGGTGTCAAACAATCACTTTTTTTCTGCCTAACACAACAGAGTAAACGATTTCTGAGATTTTCCGCCTTGGCAGTACACAAGGTAGCTTACAATTTCTACCAGCAAGCTTTCTACTAAAACATTCTCTTCTACCATTGTTCATAGATTAGTACTAAGCTAACTGCCCTTGTGAGCCATTTTAAGCCTAGCCAGTTATCCCTTGTGAGACTCAAACCCTGCACCTTGTGTTTGTAAGGCAAATGCCTTCACCGTTAGGCCACCCTCCCAACCCCATTGCATTTTTAAACAAAGCAAAGCTCATTCTTTTGTTTTTTTTTTCTGTCCTGTATCATTCCTGTGACTCACTACTTGAAGTGCGTTGATAATTGAATGCATATCTTTACAAATAAAAATATTGTACAGCAGCAGAGGGGTATATTTTTAATTCTAATAAAAGGGAGAGGTCACATACTTGGCTTATAAAATAGCATAGCAATAAGAGTTAGAAATAATATGAGATGAGTCATGTGACTAGGGAACTTCAACACTTACGAGTAAAAGTTCAGTGAAAAAACTCTGTGCCAGTTGACTGCAGCCCCTCAGATTCTAGTTGTGACCTCTCATTCACACTTCCCTTGTCTTCAACCACCCCTCCCAGACACTTGAAACTGTTAACCTGTTGCACTATGTTCCCTTCTATGTCAGTTCTCAGCTTCTTCTGAATTCCCCCATTTGCTTTCATTACATCTGTTTTTTCTGTACTCACTTTCATCCCATGCCACCTCACAGCAAGACGTTGTCACGTTCGATTCTCAGCAAGAGCGTTTTCTGTGTGGAGGCATGCATGAATGGGCGTGCCTTCGCTGAAGGTTGTGTGTCAGGGCTGGTACCTCGGCACGTAAAAATCCACTACCAAACATTAGCGGACCTGAGTTCCGCTGTGGCAACCCCTAACTGGGATAAGCCGAAAGACACAACAACAACAACTTTCATCCCATGTGCCTTCAGTTTTGCCTTACAGTTCCCTATCCTTTAAAAAATTCCCATTCAGAGTCTACTTTTATTGTCATATCATCTGTGTACTGCATATTTTTTGTTCTCTCCCTTCTGTCCTGTTTGCTAATGCAGTCCATCACCAGTAGGAACAACAGTAGGCGCAGAGATGAGCCCTAATGCATACCCACTGGGAACCCCTCTGTAAGTATGAACACTGGTTGCACTTATATCAGAGAAGCTCTACCAGGTTCTGGAAAGATCATGATGGTCTCATCTGGATGTGAAAAATACATAATTGCACCTAGCTGCAAGAAAATAAATTCACTGAGATGGAGCATTTCTCTTTTCTCAAGTTATGTTGATTTGGACTTAATATATTTCATGGGAGAACAAGGGGACAAACCTCCACAGAATAAAGATTCCTTTTAGTGATGTTCATCGCTTGCCTTTTCGGCCACAGACCTGAACTGAAACAACACTTGATGAGCTTTGTGAGTGTAATGATATCAGTCCATCTTCACAGCTTTCCTTTTTTAATAAATAGCATGAATGCCTTCCTTTAAGAGCCCTCCCTTCTGATTGTTATTTACTCGCATACTACAACTAATCTGCATCAGCATATTTTGTAGCTGAAGTGTACGTTCTAAAGCATTGCCTAGTGTAGGTAATGCAGTCATACACTGGCTATACATAGCTCTATATAACTAGGTAAATATCTTTCACTAGTATTTCATAGCTTCTTTACATATTTCTATGGTGTTTATAAAGGAAATCACTCCTTTAGGAATCCCTCTTTTGTTTCATTGTTGAGTTGCTGTACGGATTGGACTATCATCCTGCTAATCACAACGTTACATCCTTCTAGGTTGGGATTCAGTTTTTTTGGGATTAACACTTGGCTCTCACCAGTTGTTTTTACACATTAGAAGGTTTGTGGCATGCACTGTGGTGGCAGGACAGGTAGTATTATTCTCATGTCAAAGGTCAGTTGTCAATCTCCTCCTCCGTCCAGCTGGTGAATCTGGGATCACCAAGAATGATGCCACAATATGAAGACAAGATGATCACACAAACCCCACCTCATAAGGTATCACATAAAGAAAACCAAGAAATGCTATGCTACAACGCCAAAGTCTAAAACCTCAAGATGCACGACTCGAAACTCTCCTCAGCATGGAATGACAGAATAGTTAACTTGTAATGTGAAGCCTATTCTCCAGAACTATTTTACACAGGAGAGGTAGCAATGGGTTTTACATACTGTTCTCCATTCTCAATGGCTGCATGACCTTGAAGTTAGTATATAAACAGCAAAGGATACAATCATCCCTGTCGGTTGCTACAGGACGACTTTCACCCCACTACAAAACATGAATTAATATTTAGTGTTTGCTGTGTCAGCAGCTCAGTTTGCTTGGATCACTTTGTAGCATCTACTGCACATGTTGTGGTTGAAGTAGCAACATACACAAAGATTCATGTCATCAATTAATTTACGTTTGTTGATGATCGGGCTCATGGATTGATGCAATATGGGCCCATTTCAGTCATAATACAGAAGTTACGGCAAAATATAAAAAAGTTGTATGGTAATACAGTAAAGATAAAAATAGTACAATGTTGGCTACTACGTATACAATAAAATAGAGAAAGTAAGACAAAAAGCTAATTGGCTAGAATTAAAATCTGATACAAACATATATATGCCTCATATATATATATATATATATATATATATATATATATATATATAAAATCTATATAATATATATATATATATATATATATATATATATATAATATATATATATATATATATATATATATATATATATATATATATATATATATACACACTTATGCATCAGTGTGTACAGTCTTTCAAAGTCTAAGCTGGAAATACAGAGCATAAGCATGTTTACTGTATACCATAGAGACTGCAAATGTTTTTCTCATAGATGTATTCAGAACATGAATACACTGCATACAATAATGTGAAGTTTTCCTTTGATGTGTCTAAATGCAGTAAAGTGTAAAGTTCAAGCTGGTGTTTCTTGGTAGCTTTACATATCAACTCTGGATTAACTTTTGATGGAAGTTAGAAGCCACTGTAATGAGCTTTTGAGGAATCTCAGTAATTAACATATAGCTTGAGAGACTTTGGTAGTACAAACTCAGTGAAATGGCATAAATCTTTATTGACAACAGAGGTGAAATTGATTTTGCCAAAGGAAGATTTAATTACATTAATTTCAACTGTAGTTACCATTTTGACACATCTACTTATGATTGAGTCCATTTATACTCCATGTCATCCTGTGTCTATGTCTGTGTGTGTCTATGTCTTTGTGTCCATGTCATCCTGACTTATACCTCTCTACATGGGTGATCTTCCGTTGTTATTATTGCATTGATATTGATTAAAGTTTATTGTATATTTGACAACTTTTCTACCATGTTCTGTCTGAAAATGGTCCAAGAGGATCAGTACTCTACATTAGTTAACAAAGTTTAAATAAATAAATAAAATAAATATAAACATTGTTGTAAGTTAAATACTTTACACGCTCCAGCATCTTTGGGAGGGAGGTGCTGTAGTCAGGACCAAGCAAACTATGCTACTGAGAAGACTCATTTTGTAACACAAAGCCTGATAAAATATTTTATCTCATCACAGTCTGAAACTCTCACTTCCAGTGCCCAATACTCTAGGATGCCAGGAAGTACAGGACAAATGAGTCAGTGGGGCTGCATGTTATGGTTGTGGGAAGATGGGGGGGGGGGGCAGAAAAGGACATGAAAAAATTCTAACTTCCGTTATCCATTCTCATCAGGTATTACCTCTTTCTTCCTTCATCGGCTTCTTCCAGTCATCTTGTGTGCTTGTTCTGAATAGCTGGAGTTGCTTACCTGGCAAATGTTCATACCTTGTAACACTGTGTTTCCACAAAACCAAGTAAAACTGTTGAACTTTCACAGAACACCCATCAGTAATAAGAGTAATAATCTCAGGACTCTCCTTAGAAATGGAATTGCTGAAGCACAACCACACTTACAAGTTTTGCTGAAATGTATGTTTATTTATTTATTTCTTATACTATGTAAATGAACTAATACATGCAGATGTTTTCCAGCAATATGGTCACAAGGACAAAATAAATTTGTTTATTAATTTATTTGAAATTTGTTTACTGGGGTGATCTGGCTAGGCTAAGTAGCCCCTTTTCAGTGGAGGCCCAGAGAGAAAAGCTCCGCATAAAGAGAATATGCAATACAGTACAAAACAAAACAATGTAACATATGCATGCCAACATTGATTGGATACCTTCACTGACAGTTATAATTGTTTGCAATTGTACAAAGAAAAGGATTCGTAGTAGTAAACTCGCATGAAGCAATGACACTAGTCACATTTTATACACACAGGACCAAAAGAAAACCTGTAAGATTAAAAAGTAGTGAAAGGGTGCCATGCAGGAATAGTTAAGTGTAGTAACTATGCATCATATTTGGTAGGTGTGAGGAAATCAGAAATCCATATAGCTGTAGGAAAACCGCACAAAACTCAGCACCATTTGTTCAGCCTTCTATAATGCACCCCCACCTAAAATACACTTCCCCAGTCCAGTCCAAATATGTTCTAGCTTTGAGTTTCTGTTGTCTCCCTATTCTATATGAGGTCCTGGACCTGTGATACCCAAGCAATAGATTTATAAGTCAAACTGTTTCTATTTGTTTTCCACTTTCAGCCAAGTGAGTAATTTTTCTAAGTGCTTCTGCCTTTCTCCATCCAGTACACTCACCTTTAGCTTTACATCTCTAGGATTATTTTGTTCCTATCTGCGACTACAGAGAGCATTCTGTTGTCATTGTTTTGAATTGGTAACACTCTGTCACAAGTCTTTGTGATCATTAAGTATCTCCCAACATGGTATCTGTTATTATTACTAATAGTATTATTACTGTTCATGGTTACTAGTGTTTGTTTTCATACTGTCTGAGACAGACTATTCCATCTATTCCACAATCATTTCTTATAACTATTAGCAACCATGATCCAGACATAAAACCCCATATGAGCAAAAGAAACATGGTAACTCTCTATCAGTCTTCAAATTAAGCCTAGTTTTATTATCTTCCAAGACAGTAAGTGGAGTGTTGCACAAAATCACATAGGTTCTAACTAGACTAACTGCCCTTGAGGGCCATTTTAAGTCTAGCCAATTACCCCAAATGAGAATCAAACCTTGCACCTTATGTCTGTAAGGTAAACACCTTAACCATTAAGCCAGCCTCCCACCAAATGGTTCATAAAACTGTTTTGTGTTGCTGAGCATTGTGAAATAGTAACTGACCACTATGGGAGCAGGAAAAGCTAATGCAATGAATCATAAAACAGGCATGAAGCTGCAGTTACTAATGGTAATGGACTTACCACTAGTGCAGTGCATGATGGGAAACATTGTCAACTCCACTAACAAGACTTGTAACTGCTATTGCAGAAAGACTACCAGTAGCAAAATACCTTGCAGTTTGCAGCAGTGTTTCTCAAGCAAATCTCTGGGCTACATAACGACCCTGTCATAGCCTAATGGGGGGCCTCCTGAGGGAAAGGGGTCTTAACTGGCATAAGACCGGCCTTGCCTTGTGGGATACTTTTAGTAAAGGAGCTGGGATTAGAATGGTTGTTGTTTGATATAACTGTAATGAATCTGTTAAGATAGTTGTCTTAACACAGAAGCAGTTCATTGGAAAATCCAGTCTCCAGGTTTTCACAAAAGGATTTTGTAATTTTCTTTCAGATCCAAGAATATGGCATTGTTCATGTTCGATATTAGATATTCTCTGATTGGACAGAGAGCTTATGGGGATAATGGAGCTCCATTTGGGTAACTCTATGTTGCTTGTCTGTTAACATATCATATATGTGATTATAATATAGAATTTGCTTTGCTCATATATGATTTTTCTTCAAGTAAGTTTGCTAAAAGATACATGCTCATGAATAGTCAATAGTCATTTGGTGATAAAGACGTATTTGTGAGTAGTTTATAATTAGGGTGAATTTAAACATTTAAAACTGTATATATTATTTTTCTTCCCTGCAGCTAACCATCTTCTACAATAAGTGCATCTTCTCATTCTACAGGTCTACAGGACCCTCCTCAGCCTCCCCTTGACTCTGCCCAGTCTTTGGTTTGGGGGCTGGTGCTGATATTGAGAATGGGGGTGCAGCATCATAATGCTGTCTGTTATTATGCCATAACTTCCACTCCTTCTTTGCAGCCTTGTGAGCTCCGCAAATGCTGTCCTTAGGAGGTTCGCATGGACTTCTGCACATGCCCAACTTCCTGTCTAAGAGGCTCACCACTTATTCAGTGCAGAACCCATCCAACTCAGTGCTGCTTATTGCAGTGAGTCTAGGCTGCCTCCTTCCCACCATGATAGAAAGTCAGCATTGGCCACTCACACCCATCTTCCCCATGTGGCCTCCAACATCCATACTGCTAGTAGGACACAGATTAGCTGGGGCAGAGTAAGGACTTTATCCATTTGTGCTATGAGTCCATTTGTATGTATTACTTTTTTATTAAGTGTTACATTATTAATATATATCAGAGCTTAATTTTAGGAGTCAGAGATATACCATATGATGATTGGAATTATAGTTCTAGACATTTCTTAATGGTGGAATATTTTTAAAAGTAAAATAAACATGTTTTGCTAACTTATGGTGAGTTATCTATTGTAGGGGCAGAACTCTGATTAAAATGAAGGTAATTAATGGAAGGGGTTTGTATAGTTTACCTTTTATTGTATTGTGATAATCTTTGCTTTAAGTCATTTGTGAAATTTAGAAAGATTACACAAATGACTTTTTTAGCTTTCCAAAAAGGCCAAAGGTTCTTGTTGTCCCAAATGAAATTTGCTTGGTATAAATATAAGCAATTTTACTGTTTGTTATGCTATTATTTTTTTTTTTATTGCCTGAAAGTTTTTATTACTATCAGTATTTTTATTACTATCAGTATTTTTATTAATATCTTATTGTTTGGACTGTTCCTCCATACTTTGAATGCTTTGCCTCGGATCCTTATTTGTTTTCTTAATTTAGATATGATCCATGCTGATTTATTTCCTTGTACTAATATTTGTTAAGTGATTACCATACCATGTCTTTTATTAGTATTAAAAGATTACAGAATGTGGCATGAGCTTTGGTGGGATCAGAGCAGTTATACAGAGAGGCCAAGTCTAGCTGTTGTTGCTCTTGTTTGAGAATTTGTTTGGATGATTCAGGAAAATGCCACATTTAAATTACTACTCATGACAATTTAAAATATTTGAAAGATCAGTGAGTGAGAATAGGAAAGTGGTCACTAACTCAATTTGTTAGAGTTTGTAGATGAGTTACTTTGTTGGAGATATCCATTATTTGTATGCCTGATAGAGGCATTTTGGTTGTGGCATAACTATGCCTGGTTCTTTCTTTTACTATCTGTGTGAAGTTATTTAGTGTCAGAAGTCTTTTTAATATTACTTTTTTTCAAAATAGATTTAGTTCTGTCAGAATTATTAGCTTATCATCTTGTCCTATACTTGTGATTCCAGTAATTATATTTCATATGAGGGCACTTACAGAAGGGGCAGGGTGTACATTCCACCAATAACCATTATTTGCATTGTTTTTTCTTATAACTGTGGTGGTTAAACAAATATTAACCTCTTCTATAGTTACTACTTAGCTATTCATCTGTGTAATAACTAAGTCATTTGTTATCACTGTATGGTGCATAACCCCAGACTCACTTACTAGAATAATTGATTTCAATAAACAGGTCTAAAAAATCTCAGTTTGTGTCTACACAGAACAATAAGTAACTGGGGCACCATTTACTCCAGACAATTTGTCAAGATATGTAAATTCACAGATGGCCACATCTTTTAAAAATATTTTTGCATCTTTAGAAAACATTTTACACAGCATACATTAGAAACTCATATTCCAACAAGCCTAACAGGCGGTGATTACTAATCTTCTCTAGGTTCAATTAGTATAGCTTCATAGCTTCTTACTAGGCTATTGATCCTGAAGGATCTTAAAAACCCTAGCCATGCATTCCCATGAAGTTTTTTTATCCCTTGTAATTTAAATGTGATTAAACCATAGCAGGTAGAACAGCTACTTACTACCCCATAAGGGACAAGTTGCTAGTCCAGGGATGAGCTTGTGGTTTTCCATCCATTCATCCATACATTTGAATAGAGTAAGATAAATACTTTGTTTTGTGTGGAGAGAAAGGCATTTCCAAAGATGTAGAATTCACTGTGATACATATCTATCCCTCCAACATGTTCTATTTATGTTGCAGACGAAATTAAGGTGTTTTGAGTGGGTATTTATTTCACCACTGGACTTGTGGATGTGCTATAGGTCTGACAGGATAGGATCTGTTGAGACTCTGTCTACGAGACAGAGGTTACCCCTTAGCAACCTGTATGATTGAGATGATCAGTGTAGTTCTAATGATTTTTACTTTTAAGTTGTGTCAAATGTTTGTCTAATGAGTGCCAAGTACAGTGGAATGATCACATCTCTGGACCTGGACCCCATTTCCTTACTAATATGCTGCGTAATGAAAAAGAACTTTCTTAGAGTACAGAATACATGGTGATCAAAGGACAGTCTGCTGTCTAAGTAGGTTCAAAAGATCTCTAACTGCTGGATCTGTTTTCTGGAGTGTGTTGTCAATTTGATAGTTGCAGGGGATGTCGTGCTTGCCAAAGGATACTATTACACATTTGTTAGCATTTAGTTTTAGTCCATGGTTTTGACATCAGCTGTTTGTGTGGGAAAGACCCTCTTGGTGGATCTTTTTCTCCTCTGTACAGTTAATAACTGCATCAAGCTTACAGTCATCAGCAAATTTGCTGATCCTTAAACCCTTAACACTGGCATTGACATCAAATAATTCAATACCAAAAAGGAGTGACCCAAGTATAAAGCCCTGTGGTGCACTACTGGTGACAGGTCTTTTGGAGGAGATGGATCCACCAACTCTAATTTATTGGGTTCTGTTTGTGAGCTAGTTTATTTTCTAGAGATTCACATAGGGATTGACATTTAGGTGAGAGAACTTATTAACAATACCCAAGTGTGAAATGGTGCATTATGCCTTAACAAGACCTAGATATGCTGTGTGGTGCATAGTGACTTTCTCTAATCCATTGCTTCAGTAACCTTCTCAAAGTAGTCAACCAGACTGAGGAGGTAGAATCTGCCCATGACAAAACTGAATTAGCTTGGGTCAAGGGTTTGTGAGTTGGCTACGTCCCCTGTTTATTAATTATACGTTCATAACTAAGTACTATGATAGTTGTCCTTACAGACCTTTTTAATCCTAGCCAGTTTCCCTTTTATCCTCAAAATAACCTATCCCATTTGGTTATAGACTGAACTTACTCATCCGATGGTTGATAATTATATATTTCTGCTAATGAGAATAACTGGCATCATACCGCAGATAATTTGAGGGGATCCATGCATTAGATAAAACATTTAATAGATACCCCTGTCCATTAGTAGTATAGTGGGATGAATTTTTGTTTCCCATCCATACATCTAAGTTGCACTTGAATAAGGACAGGGATGAGCTTTGTCTTATGTGGATGGGGAGTCTGTACCACAGCAGCTGTATCCTCTGTGAGATATGCCTGTCCCTGCAAACTGTTCTGTTGATATTGCAGAAGAGATTTAATTCTCTAGAGCAAGTATTGCTGATACCATTTGACTTGGTGATATGCAGCAAATCCATCAGTAATGGGTTGGAGGATGCCTTGTATGCCAGACACAGGTTAACTCTTAGCAGTCTAAAAGATACCAAATGTAGTGACAGGGCTTTGAGTCAGTCCATGTAGGATAAGTTATTTAGGCCTTGTATCCGTTTAGTGAGGTATCTCTGTGGGCATTCCATGGGCATTCCAGGTGCTGCATGTGCCTGGACAGACACATGCCAAAGGGAGCATTATATTCAATGACTGGCCTAATGATGGCTGTGCAAAGGGGGACAATGATATCCCTAGATCTATACACAAACTCTTTGTTTATAAGCTGTGCAATATAATAGGACTTTCTTACAACAACAGAAACATGTTGGTCAAAAGTTAAGTTAGTATCCAAATAATTTCCCAAATCCCAACAACTGGGTTAACTCTTAGGGGTGTATTGTGAACGTGGTAGTTATCTGGGGTAGATGACTTTCCAAAAGATACAGTAATGCATTTATTGGCATTTTGTTTCATTCAGTCCATGATTTTGGCACCCATTATTTATTTTGAACAAACCTTCCTGCAGGATGTCTAAGTCATTTGGGGATTCAATGACTGCTCCTAGCTTGCAGTCATCTGCAAACTTAGTCAGCCAGATTACTTTGGTATTGGCTTTTACTTCAGAAAAGTAGATGCCAAACAGGAGAGATCCCTGCAAAGAACCTTGGGGGACTCCAGTGGTGAGTCATCTCTTTCTGGAGATAACGCCCTCTAATTTGATTATCTGCATCCTATCTGTAAGATAGTTGGCAATCCATTGGGTGAAAGACGGGGGTTATTCCTATGCTTGAGTGAGGAATTGCTTCAAATGCTTTGGCCATATTGAATTATGTGATGTGTACCACTTTGCTTTCATCCATTACTTTGGTGACCTTTTCATAAATCTACTAGATTGAGTAGGCATGATCTGCTTTTGATGAATCCAAACAGAGATGAGGACCAGTGATTGAAGGTTCCCTATGTCCTGATTGATTAATTCCATGATAAGTCTTTCCATGGCTTTGAATATGAGGCTGGTCAGACTTATGGGTCACTAGAATGACCCTTATAGAGGGGAATGACTGTAACTGTTCTCCATTCACTTGGTTCAAAACCTACATGGTGGCTGAGATTGAGCAGTGTTGTTAGGGGTTTGGATAAATCATGCTTCATCCTGTGACATCCCTCCTATGGACCAGTAATCAAGGAGCCTCAGTCTTCATCACTGACCTGGTGGAGAATGTTTACTTAAGAAAAAAATAGACACACACACACACATTATTTTCAGATGCAACCTTCTGCTCCAAGTACAGTTTTCCTTATCAGCACACAGGGAATGCACACTCCAGTCCTGGGGATGGGCTTTTTCTCCAGACACCAAATAAGTCTCCCCACTAACCACTACAGAGCTGAGTCCTTAGCCAGGTGTTCCAAACCAAGTCATCCACCACCCTCTCTGTGAAATCAGTACTCTCAGTGTACCTGCTCAAAGTAGCTGTAACACACACTTTTTTGAGATTTGGATTTACACGCGCACACACACACACCCACACACACACACACACACACACACACACACACACACACACACACACACACACACACACACACACACACACCTTGGAAAGGCTGTTACAGCTTACCTGCTCCGACACCTTCACCCAGACAATAAGGTAGTTTTCTGCCACCAGAACACCAGAAGCCAGCTATTTAAGGCTCTTACAAAAGTACCCAATTACAGTTAGTAAAATTAACACTTATACAAATGGTAGTGTTTGGCCAAGCAACAAGACTTTCAGAAATGCCACTGTACCACTAAATAAATGCAAGTACTGTCAAAGGTTAAATATTTTGTAAAAGACCAGCCACAATGAAAGGTTTAGATATATTTAATAATAAATAATCATCATCTCCTTTTGGCTTATCCTGGTTAGGGGTCCTCACAGCTGAACAACTGTCCACAGAATGATTGGCAGTGGAGTATTACAGTGTTGAGTTGCCAGCCCAGTGCCCAATCTTCCACAGAAGGCACATGCACATGTGAGGCCAATTGAGAGTGTCAGCATGTCTTTGGGATGTGGGAGGAAACTGGAGCACCCGGAGGAAACCCACACGACCACAGGGAGGACATGCAAACTCCACATAGAAAGCACCCCAGCTGGGAATCAAACCGGAGAGCCTCTTGTTGTGAGGTGGCAATGCTAACTGCTGCACTGCCATTTAATAAAAATTGAAAATACTTAATATCTATTTACAATACACACCAGTTTTTCAATCAGAGGAAATATAAAAAACAACACAGATGGAAAGACTCAGACAGACACAGAAAAAAATATATGTAGCTAATCTCACTATATTTCTCTAACTGACTAAAGAATTACTGTTCCCTAGTTACTTACTAAATAAAGCAAGGCAAGATGAAAGTGGATGACTGTCTCTTGTCAGGACAAAAAGCAAAGTGCACACCTCACATCTCTCACTAGTATTCAAATACAATTTCAGTGCTGGCTACAGAATGACATCACATCTGGTCACCTGACTCTGTGGTTCCCACACTACCCCCTCACTAGAAACTGAGCCAGGATCTGGAATTTATTTGTCACAATGCACACATAGAACTTCAGCAAAGGTTTATTAGAGCATCTGGAAACTATAAACAATTCCAACACTTCCACCCTTCCTGCAGAAACTAGCAAGCTATTCTCTGGCAGCATTCAGACCTGTAAGATAAAATCTTTATGGCCTAAACCAAGTCATTTAATTTCAGGCTATTTTTCTTAAGATTAGCTGGCTGTGCTTAACCCCTTCCCCTCCAGTATGCTCTGTTAAAATATATACATTTCCTCAGTTATAGCAATACAGTCTGACATACAAGCATATTTCTTTTCTATCCATCAGTACCCACTGTTAATGCATTTTTAACACAAGCAACTTTACAAATACATTTTAACACAAGCATCTGTACAAATCAGTTTGATATTCAAATGGCATATAATTATTTACAACACTCCAGCTAGCTATATTGCCATATGTTACACATGCTCTACCCTACTCTCCCTGGCACAGATGGCACTAACTCACATTATCACATCGCTCCCCCCTTTGAAGACTCTAGATAGTTTTTCAAGTGACACTGGAGAAATGTTGCTTGAGAGAAATGAGCCTGTCTGGGAACACATTAACCCATACCCTGTCTTGAGAGCCCATCTGCATTGGCATTGATGACCCCACTACAGTGCTGCACAGCCATGTCATATGCCTGCAAACCTAGGCTCCAACCTAAGAACTTGGCATTTTTTCTGGCTGGCTCAATGTAGCCATGTCAAGGGATTGTGGTCTGTAACCACATGAATTTCCTTCCATACAAAGAGGGCTGAAGTTTTTGCAGTGCCCATACTATGGCTAGACATTCTTTTTTTACAGCTGCGTAATATTCATCCTTGGGTTGGAGTCTATGGCTGAGATATATAACAGGGGGATCCTCTCCCTCTGAGAAAATCTGGCTGAATACAGCACCAACCCCATGGTTTGGCGCATCCACCTGCACAAAATATTCTTTGCTGTATTCTGGACTGGCTAGCACTGGGGTTCCTCCCAAAGCCCCTTTAAGCTTTTGGAATGCCAGATTGCCAGCCTGGGTACACACAACCTTATCTGGCCTGTTTTTCATCATCAGGTCTGTGAGGGGAGCAGCTATGCACTACAATTGGGAAAGAAATTTCTATGCTACTCCACTATCCCCAAGAATGCCCTCACCTACTTTTAATGGTAACAGGGCAGGCCATGCTTGAATAGCTTCCACTTTGGTAGGTTCTGGCCTGATCTTACCACTCCCCATTATATGTCCCAGGAAGGAGACCTCTGCCATACCCACCTGTCACTTACTGGGCTTAATAGTCAACCCTGCCCGTTGCATTCTGCCCAGGATGTCCCTGACATGCTGAAGGGGCTCTTGCCAGGAATGGCTATAGATGGCAATATCATCCAGGTAAGGAAGGGCATAATCTCCTGCTCCTCACAAGATATGATCTGCCAGCCTCTGGAAGGTTGCTGGGGCATTTTTCATCCCAAATGGCATCTTTGTGAACTTGTATGATCAAAAAAGATTCACAAAGGTTGACCTCCTTCTAGTGGTGGGAGTCAAGGGCACCTGCCAGTAGCCCTTGGTCAGATCAGTAGTGGTCAGATACTTAGCCCCACCCAGCTGCTCTAAGGCTTCATCTGTCCTAGGCATGGGGTAAGCATCTGACTCTGTGTGAATGTTTAGTTTTTTTGTAGTCCACACAGAACCTGGTACTGCCATCCTTCTTTAGTACCAGCACCACTGGGGATGCCCAGGGACTGCTGGACTCCCGGATTACTCCCAGTTCTAACATTTCCTCTAGCTCCTTCCCCAGAGTCTGTCTGACTCATTCAGGTAAGGTTCCTGCTGGATAGGTCTTTGGGGTCCTGTATCCACATGGTGCTGCACCAGCTGGGTGTACCCAGATTTCCCAGTAAACATGTCCCCAAACTCATGTAACACTGTTCAGATTTCTCAAACTGGGTAGGGGTTAGCTGCTGGGACATTGTTACCCTTCCACTGAAGTGGCAGTCTGCGCCTCACTAAGGAGATCAGTCACCAGATCCCCCTCAGACTCCTCCTGCCACCTACTGCAAAGATTCAGCATGCACGCCCTACTTCCTTCGTGTTCCTGTCAAAGAATCAGCATGCCCCTCTCATGTTGATACTCTTTCTCATTTTCCTCAGCATCCAAACAGTGCAGTCTCTCTGCTGAATCTAATTCCATACGTTTTGCCTCAAGTTCAAGTCTCTGTAACTCCAGATGGGTTTTTAAGTCCTCTGAGGAAAAGGTGAGCTGCCTGTTTCTCAGGTCTACACATCCCCATCTCCAGACAGGTTGTCTTCCTGGTTGCTGGTCTTTGCTGCAGTTGCAACTAAAGCTGAAATAATTTCTTCTTTAGTCAGGTTAGCATGCACCAGTCCTTTGGATTTGCATACCTTAGCTAACTGGTTCACTGTCAGCTTGCCTTAATCCTCTGCTGACATATTTCCTGCTTTCCCTGACTAAACTAAACTAAAAAAGTAAATACAACTGTTGTGAAAAATGAAACTCTGTTTGTTTACCTTGTGGCTGCTGAGAGCACACACACCTTTATTGACAACTGCTTACAGGCTACAGAAGTTCAATATCCCACCGCTGCCATTGATATGTGATGTACCTCCTCTGCACCAGTGAATAAGGAGAATCAATAATCACCACTGACACTGATGGGGAATGTTCACTGAGAAGAAAATAGACACACACAGTATTTTCAGAGGCAACCCTCTGCACCAAGTACAATTTCCCTTAAGAGCACACAGGAAATGCACACTCCAGTCCTGGGGATGGGCGTTCTCTCTTTACCCAAATAAGACTCCCTACTGGCCACTACAGAGCTGCATCCATAGCCAGGTGTTCCAAAACAAATCATCCACCACCCTCTCTGTGAAATCAGTGATTTCAGTGTCCCTGTTCAAAGTAGCTGTCACACACACTCTTTTGAGATTTGGATTTTCACACACACACAAACACACACACACACACACACACACACACACACACACACACACACACACACACACACACACACACACACACACACACCTGGAAAAGACTGCCACTGCTTACCTGCTCTGACACTTCCACCCAGGCTACAAGGTAGATTTACTGCCACCAGAACACCAGAAGGCAGCTACTTTAAGGTTCTTACAAGGGTATCCAATTACACTTAGTAAAATTAATACTTATAATACAAATGGTAGTTAGTGTTTGACCAAGCAGCAAGACTTTCTGGAACTTGGAGCCACAGTGGTACTAAATAAATACAAGTACTGTCAAAGGTTAAATATTTTGCAAAAGACCAGCCACAGTAAAATGTTTAGATATATTTAATAATAAATAATAAAAAAATGAAAATACTAAATATCTATCTACAATGAATACCAGAGTTTCAATTACACAAAATATAAAAAACAACACAGATGGAAAGACTCAGACAGCTACAGAAAAATACATTTAGCTAATCTCACTATGTTTCTCTGACTGAATAATTACAGTTCCCTAGTTGCTTACTAAAGCAAGGCAAGATGAAAGTGGATGAGTGTCCAAAAACAGAGTGCATACCTCACATCTCTCCCTCTCGCTCTGTCTCTCTCTCTCTCTAGTATTTAATACAATTTCAGTGCTAGCTACAGAATGACATCACATCTGGTCATCTGACTCTGTGTTTCCCACACTACTCCCTCACAAGAAACTGGGCCAGGATCTGGCACTGATGTGTCACAATACACACATAGAACTTTAGCTAGGCATCAGGAATCTATAAAACAATTCCAACACTTCCACCCTTCCAGCAGAAACTAACAAGCTATTCTCTGACAGCATTCAGACCTGTGAGATAAATCATTTAATTTCAGGCTATTTTTCTTAAAGTTAGCTGGGCTGAGCTTACCCATTCCCTTCCAGTATCCTCTGTTAAAATATATACATTTCATCAGTTACTGAAATACAGTCTGACATACATGTACATTTCTTTTCTGCCCATCAGGACCCACTGTTGATACATTTTTAACACACAAAACTTTACAAATATATTTTTAACACAAGCATCTGTACAAATCAGTTTGATATGCAAATGAAATATAATTATTTACAAAACTCTAGCTAGCTATGCTGGCATATGTTACAAACACTGCCCTATTCTCCCTGGCACAGGTAGCACTACCTCACATCATCACACACACTATTTAGAATGTATTCAGAAATATTGTCAGGATCCATCAGTGCAGTATTGTCAACTTTTGATAGCACTTTTAGAACCTGATTTTGTGTAATAGCTGGAGACAAGCCAGTTTCAGGTATATCATGAGTGACACAGTGAGGAGGGAGAGAGAGATACATTTAGAAATAAGTGTATTGGCCAGTAGGTTCATTATATCTTCAGCCTCAGTGTAGATAACATTGTTCGCAATCAGCTCAGTGCATAATCTTATGGTGAATATGACTGAATCATGGTCCAATATGACAAGGGAGAAAGTTACAGCTGGTGGGAACAGAGCTGGTAATGACCATGTCCAGGATTTTATCTCATTTAGTTGGGGTTCGAGCTAACTGATCTAGAAGGTTTGTATTTGTGAAGTCCAGAAATCTGTTGGAATACATGATAGGGGATGTATAAGTCTCCCATTTGATGTACCCAAGGAGAATGGTGGTTGGCCTAATGCATAGGAACTCCATACTAGTCAGGTAGGAGGTATGCGGCAAGGGGGACATAGAGGGGGTCCTATTGTTAACTATAATTTTATAAGGGGTCTTGTTAATGTTAAATTGGATGTGGAAGAGTTCCAGCTTGTTATCCTGTCTAACAAGTCTGGAGTTGATATTTTGTTTTACATATATAGAAACTGATGCCATTACTGCCTTCATTTAGTGTGGTGGTCCTGAATGCATGGTAGGTGTTGAAACCCTGCACTGATGAGTTGTTCGGCATGGTCTTGAACCAGGTCTCCATGAGTAAGCTTATATCAATACATTCCAAGGTAAGCAGTGCCTGTAGGGAATGATGTTTTTTGTTGCAGCTTTTAGCATTGAGCAGCAATACCCTTATGTTGTTCAGATTTTGTTTTGTTTTGTTAAAGTGGAAGCTTTTGAAGGCTAATGTTGCCTAAAAAGCACTGTGGGGGTAGACAATGTTTTAAGCAGTATATGAAAGCCTTGTGGAGATAGGTGCAGGCCATTCTAGACACAGTATTTAGAACTGTCTACCATCTCCCCACAGGCTGATATATATCAGATCCCCTTTGAATGGCTCCAGATCTTAAGCCAGTTAATGAAGTCAATAATCTTTTGTTTGTATTGTGTTATCATTCTTGATGATGGTGAAATACTACTTAAGTTTAGATTCATACTTGTCTTGGTCACATATTCTGAGAACTCCATCATGTCTTTCTTCATATAGGCCTGGGATGCATATCTCAAGTCATTTATAGCTTCATAAGTAAATACAAGGCTAGCTGTCCTTTTGAGCTATTTTAAGCCTAGCCAGTTTCACTCAAAGGTGAGAATCAAACCCTGTCCCTTGTGAGGTACAAAGTTTAATCATTATGTCAACACCATTTCTTTACTCCCACTTGTACTATGACTGTCTCCTATGTGTACTTGTGATGTGAGGACTTGAGTGCATATGTAATGTGGGAAATCCTGGCACCAGACAGACAGCTAACCATGTCCCTCTCCTTATTCAGCCTGGTGAGAGGTGCATCAGTGTGTTCCACTATGGAGTCACCTATGACTAGGATGTTGGACTGTGTAGCAGTTTGCTTTATGGCCTTTAGATTTGAGACACTGAGAACCTTAGATGCATGTTTCATGGTAGTTACTGCATGAGCTAAGTGTTGGCAGCTTGCTGAGGGTACCTGTTTCTTAGGCTATATTTAGGAGGCCTTTATGTTTTAGGCAGGGTACTTTAAAGAGCCTCAGCATATGTAGGTCTATGTGTTGGATGTGTACTGTGTGTAATAGTTGTGTATGTTACTGACAATGTTTGATGGTTGTCATGAAGCATGAAACAATTGCTACATTGTGTCAGGTGGCCCATTTCAACCAAACCGGCTACAGAGGCAGTTGGAAAGTGTACATCTGTGTTTCAGGTGCTCCCTAATGTGGGCTGAAGGGGTAGTAGTGTCTATGATGTTTGGAGTTGATTACTGGAGGTGATGTCTGTCTGGTAGTGGAGATAGTGCTGGTCTCAACATAGCTGCACACAGCTACAAATCGACAAGCCTTTACTTTTTCTCCAGATGCAAATAATTTTTCTAATCTCAGGCTGCTTCTTGAGAAGTAGAATTAACCCAGCTGTTGATGGATTCAGTAATCCAGGTATAGTCTTCATTTGGTAGATACCCTGGATGGAACTACGGGAGCTTTATGCAATAGAAAGCCAAGCTGTGCAAAGGTCCTGAAGAGGTTCTCACCAAAACTACAACCAGACCATTCACTTGGTATGTTTAATAACTGTAGCATCTGCCATTGTGATACTGAAAGCTTTAACCCACTTAGATATAGGTTCATAGGTTAGTACTAAGCTAACTGCCCTTGTGAGCCATTTTAAGCCTAGCCAATTATCCCTTGTGAGACTCAAACCCTGCACCTTGTGTTTGTAAGGCAAATACCTTAACCATTAGACCACCCTGTGTGTGCATATGTCATATGAAGTTAGTCTGTGGTATGTTGCAGTGAACTGTATAAGCCTACTTGGCTCCCTGGAGATCTGGAGAAAACATTGGTATTAGAAGAATGTACTTCTGGTTCAGACCATCCTCTATCATTTCTCTCCAACATTTTGCACACTTCCTGATATAATTTCCTGATTTGGAAGGACAGCATAGATAGCTACTGAGTTATTTCAGTACCTGTAGGTGCATTCTTAACATATCACTGTGAAGTACCTTTTCTGTATTTTTGCTTTTACAGATGCAGGCCAAAAAAATCTTTTGATGTGTCACCTTCTACAAAAATGCATTATTTTTTGGTGACACAATCAGTGCTAGAGCATGAGATTTATAGCTAATGAAGCACCGATTTCCAAGGAGCAGACACTTAAGGAAGGAAGATAGTTAAAAAGCTAAGCAGATAAGTTACAATTGAAAGTCAGTCTGGAGCTCTCAGAAAGTCCCTAGTAAGTCACTGACAGTTGCAGAGCATTATGTTAATGCCTCCACCTCCCTCAAGTCACCTGATCCTCAGGTAAAGGTTTCCTTCTTACTTCCTCCATTTCAAAGTCTGCATATGGATTCTAGTTGTTGGGATGGAAACAGCCATTTCCTTTCTATCAGCGCATCTGTTTCAATGTTTTGCCAGTGATAACGCTAAGAACTTCTACATAGCTGAGTCTACTCCATGATATTGTGGATTAAAGCCCACAGAGTTACACTTCCTGGTTCAGCTATATGATGGTGGACTGTTGTCTTCAGCAAATCAGATTCCAGGCCCTATGAAATTTTACCTGTTGAGCTGGGTAGCTGGTGTTGCCCTTCTTTCACCATCAACAATACAATCTAATATTTGCTATATTTTAAAGTAGTATATAAATTGCTTAAAGTAAAGCAAAGCATTGCCTTTCTCAAAGATTACCACGGGGTATAATTTATGACATACACCTAGTGCAGTACCTTTATTTGTATGTACAATGTTATGTATGTTCATAGTTTATATGTGCTATATACCACTGCACTCAAGCCAAGGGAGCTTGAAATTCCTGGGTCACACCATGTGGTATGACATCACAGTTCCATGAGAAGAGGACTGTTTGCAGAGCAAAAGTGTAGAATGGTGCTTGCTTTGCCATTGGCCCTTTCATGGGGAGGGCTGGTTTTTGGGTTACTATGTGGTTGTTAACAAGGTTATATAGTGATGAGAGAGGTTTTTTATTACAGTAACACTTACTTTTCAATAATTACAATGGTCTAATATGGCATGTGGCATATACACCGACTTAAAATATCTTAATTTCTTCTGCAAAATAAACAGACCATGATGGAGTGATAGATACCTATCACAGAGAGCATCACTTCTTTGGAATTGTCTTCCTTTCCACGTGACGCAAAATACTTCCTTTATTCAAACATAATCAAGACGAATGGATTGGAAACTACTAATTCATCCCTGTTTTTCCACCTTTGTCCCTTATGGATAGGGGTAACATGTAAATATTCTGCCTGGCTGTGGGTTATTTTCTACTTAAATTACAAGGACTAAAAAACTTTATGAGAATGCAGGGTTAAGTTTCTAAAGATCATCAAAGATCAGTAGCCTAGTAAGTACCTATGAACAAATTAAATACTATGACAAAAACGCCGAAGATTCATTCAGACTAAATAGAATTCCTTTACTTTCAGTATGAAGATCCTCGAACTAAACAACAAAATACAAAAAGAGCATCTTGACTGTCCTAAGTAAAAGTAGTGCAATGGAACTGTTAACAAGGATTTGCATTTTAAGACAAGTAAGCATGTCTGAGTCCTGGGAACAGTTACATATGTATAGTAAATCAGCTGTTTGCCATCTTATCAAATAGTCTAATCCATATCGAATGCGAACTGGTACTGCTGTTGCTGCATCCAGAACTACAAACGCTGATCTGGGCAGAATTACTCATCTCAAGGCAGTTTGAGTATGACTCACTAATGTGAGAGCAAGGCATAGAATTTGTTAAGTGTACCTGAAGTTCAGAAACCCACAAGGCCAGCAACAAAATGTATTTTATGACTTAGTAGTAGAAGTCATCAAAGGAACAATCAAATCTGCTGAACTCAGATGAATCTTGCAGCATAGAAGGTCTAAATCTTTCCTCATTTATTTCTGCAAAGTCCATATTGTTCACAGTGGTACAAGACTAGAGTTCACTTATTTATTTTTACTTAAAATGTCTTTACCTGGGTACTGGGCTGATCCACATAAATCACATTCAGGCTCAGCTTGGATCAAATACGAAGGAGAAAACAAACATCAATCCATGACAGGCTGGTAAAGTATATTAAAATATTTAAAAAAGATAAAAAAAAGACTTTCACATTGTGTGATAATGTAGGTGAAATAAACAGTTTAGAATATTTACAACTGAATGGAATGAGGGCATGAAAGTGTTAAGGCGTGCTGGTGGAGAGGAATAGTAAGCTGTACTAACAGGTAAGTAGTCACATCAACTAGCAGGAATTTAGGCAGCAGACAACTTTCAAAACAAGAAACTTATCAGCAGCAAAACAATGTGATATAAAAGCTGAAGCAGAAACTGCACTAAAATCATTAAGAATGATACACTAATAATTTAAATTGACATTTGAAAGAAGGTTTTTTTTTGGTCTGCCTCACATAATTTGGTTCTTATATGCTGGTTTATTATGTGTTAAAAAGGTGGAAGGCATTGTACAGTCCTTCTCAGTTCAAGAAATTATTGCAAAGCATATATACAGAAGGAGTTTCTAGTAAAAAAATGTATAAGCTTTGTAAAGGAAAATGAAGCCCTATAACCGAGGATCTTTGTTTCTGTTTTTGGTTGTGCACCTCTGCTATCTTTACTTTAGGCTGAACTACAAACTCAGTTAGGGATAAACACACATATTGCCTATCTTCTAGCTACCTTTTGTGCAGAGGTCAGGTTGCTATGCTGAGTACGTGGCACCTAAAGGACTGCAAACAGTTCATCAGCAGCTTTGACTCTCAAATGTGTATGAAAAAAAAGAGAACTGTTTTTTTAAGAAATGTTTCATATGATTACAAATTTTTTGATTATCATGCACAGAAATAAGAGTAGTAGATCAGTATGACCCCTGAGGTGGTCTTGAAGTAACTAAGAATGGAAAGCTGAATGGGTGGGCTGTACTGGCTCCTAACATAGAATAGAACACCACTCCTGTTTTGTTGAAAGGAAACTGTAGTCATTTATCATTTCAGTGTTTATATGTGCCTGAATTATGGCAGTATTTAATCATCATTTGACTTGAAAGGCCTGTCATAGCCAAATTTGCCTTCTTTCCATTCATAAAATAATCTAACAAAATATCAGTAACTGGAAACAATTGGTTGGTGGGGATCATAACAAGTGCCGACATACCCTTTTATTATTTTATGGTGAATGGCTGTGATTTAGACACATGAGAAAGCTTCAGACACTAGGAATTCCGTTGCATGTTATAAGTCTGTGCTTTGTTTTACAATTATTAGATTAATGACAATCAAATGTCCTTTTTTGTTTTGTTGTTTCAAAGATGTGACATATAAATATTAATTATGCATATGACAGTACATATTTGCATAGCTTGAAACATTTGCAGAGATCATGATCTTTTTCTAAAAACTGAAACATAACATTTTCTTTTCAAGTTTTTGACTTCAAATGTCTAAATCATCTAGAAAGTCAGGGTGTAAACAGCTGGTTATGGCAGTTAGTGCAGAAAACTAAGGCTTTGAACTACTAATAAGTTGCTTGCTGTTATCAAGAATAAAGGGTTTGATTCCTTCCTCCTCTATTTGCCTACTATTTAAATATTAGGAAAATTATTATATGTCCAGTGGGCTTACCTTAACCAGATAATAAATTGATACAATAATAAAGTATTTTTAGCACTTTCCAGTAAATAAACTGGATACTTCTCTAAATGTTTTATTTAAGCAAACTTTTGGTGAATTCCACAGGCAAGCAATCAGAGGGACCATAAGAGGTCTAGCCATATGCACCTTTAAGAACACACACTTACATGTTCTTGCCACCCTTAACGAATACTTAATAGTATCACCTCCCAAATCAAGCAGGGCCATACACGTACCCTGGTGTACATTTGTGTCTATCCAGCCAGTCATCAAGACTGGCCTTAAAGGCAGACAAATAGCACGTTGCTTGACTTGTAATGGTAGCTTATTCTAATGGATGGGAATAGGTTCATAGGTTCATAGGTGTGTACTAGATCAATGGCCCTGGAGCCTTTACAAGCCTAGCCCATAGAAGTGCCCTAGCATCATGATGCTGTTAGTTCCCGGTGCCTCTATCAAATAGAGCCACTGGAGTGATCCCCGGGGTGAACTTTGTATTTCCCATCCACTCATCAAGATTTCTCTTGAAAAGGATCAGTGAGGTGCTCTGCTTGACATGTATGGGAAGTCTATTCCAGAGCATGGACAGTCTCTGGGTTATGAACCTGTCCCTCCAGTATGTTCTGTTGATTGTGATAATGAAGATGAGGTCCCTGGAGTGTGTGGTGCAGAGGGATTGTGATTTCTTTAGGAGTAACATTTCTAAAAGGCTGGGTCAGTCATGGCTTTGTAAGTCAAGAAGAGATCGCTTCTTAATAGATGGTATGAGACAGAGAAAAGCTGGAGTTTTTGAGTCTGTGCATGTAGGGCATGTGTTTAAGGCCTAGGATCTACTTTGTGAGGTACTTTTGTGGCCTTTCCAGCTGTTGTAGGTGTTTAAAATGGGACATTATACTCTATGATTGGTCTAATGAGGGAAGAGTAGAGAGAGATGATGACCTCTTTCTTCCTGGATGCAAAACCCTTGGTAATGAGATGTGCCACATAGAAGGACTTTCTGACCACAGTGGCAATGTGGTGGTCGAAGGAGAGGTTGGTGTCAACCTGTGCCCCCAGATCTCTTATAATGCCTTCAGTGTTCAGTGGGCTACCATCAATGTGGTAATTATTGGGAACTGAGTTTTTCCCAAAGGGAATGATGACACATTTTTTGGCATCAAGCTTAAGGCCATGGTTTTGACACCAGGTGTTGGTCTCAGTGAGGCTTTTCTGTAGGATGTCTACATCACTTGGGGAGTTAATAATGGCTCCCAGCTTGCAATCATCAGTGAACTTGGTCAGCCAGAGTCCCTCCGTGTTAGCCTGGACTTCTGAGAAGTAGATGCTAAACAGAAGAGGACCCAGTACCGATCCCTGTGGGACCCCACTCGTGACTGGTTGGCAGTCTGACTTGGAGTCAGCTACTTTCACACTGTGGGTTCTATCTGTGAGCCAATGTGCAACCCACCTAGTGATATAGGGGTTGATGCCTAGTTTGGTGAGTCTATCAATAATTCCTGAGTGGGGAATGGTATCAAAGGCCTTGGCCAGTTCGAGATAGGCTGTATGAATTACCTTGCCCTCATCCACAGCTCTGATGACTGACTCAAAGAAGTCAATCAGGTTGAGCAGCAATGATCTACCCTTCACAAAACCAAACTGTGTGGAATCCAGAGTTTTGAGATTCCCTATATCCTTGTTAATTAGTTCCATGATGATGCGTTCCATAGCCTTACATATCAAACCCATCAGACTAATGGGGTGATAATTCCCAGGGTCTGTAGTTTATGGAGAGGGATGACTGTAGCAGTGCGCAATTCTGTAGGGACAAAGCCTGAGGTGAGGCTGTGATTGAACAGGGCACACAGGTGTGGTGTCAGTTCACTTTGTAGTTCATGTAGAACACAGCCAGGGATATTGTCGGCTCCCATGGAAGCTGTATTCTTGTTGAGTTAGGAACCTATCTCTCCAATGAGTCTTGTTTATTTGTTGGTGTATATGTAGGTCTCTATTATGGGTGTTTGTAGAGCCACTGGTTTTGTGAAGAAATACAAAGTCAAATAGGATTAGGTATTTCATGGCTCAAAAAGCAAGACATGGTACACCTTGAGGCAGCTAATTGGATATTGGGCATAGGGAGAGTTATGCTAATCTACTGTAATTGCTGAAGTATTTAAGGCCTTTATTTTACTTATTTTTTATTAAAATTCACTGGGGCCTTTTCATTTGAGTGATATACTTGGTTCCACATGCCAAGGGGAGCATTGTATTTGATGAAGGGTCTAATGAGGGAGGAGTACAGTGGTAGGATGACTTCTTTGGATCTTGAAGATATTCCCTTGGAAATTAACTGGGCCAGATTGAAGGACTATTCTGACTATGAGGAAAACATGATGGTCGGATGAGAAAGAGTTACCCTCATAAGTACCCAGTCCTTTTATGACTGTATCTGTTTGAAGAAGAGTACTACTTATAACACATGAAGTGGGAATAGCTGTTTCACTGAATGGTAATATACTGCACTTTTTTTGTATTTAGCTTGAGACTGTTTTCAGTACGTCAGGTGTGTACATATACTAGTGGATAAGCAGATAACAGTGCCCAGCTTGCAGTTATCAACAAACATGGTTAACCACACTTCATGGATATTGACTTGGATGTCTGCAAAATAAATGCCAAACATGAGAGTACACAGCACTGATCCCTTCAGTACTCCACGAGTTACAATTTTATGCTCACAGAGAGTATCATCAACTTTCACTACAAAAGATCTGTTGGACAGCCAGTTTACAATCCAACAAAAAATGGTAGGATTTACATTACATTTGTCTAACTTTTCAAAAATTGTAACATGGGAATATTGTCAAAAGCCTTGGTCAGGTCAAGATAAGTAGTGTGTACCGTGTGACCCCTATCCACAGCTTCTGCAATGTTTTCAAAGGCGTTTACTGGGTTCAGGAAAAAGGATCCGCCCTTCACAAAACCAAACTTAGTGGGCCTATATCAATTAAATTGTCCATGTCTGTATTAATGAATTCTGTCATGAAGCATTCCATGGCTTTGTTTATAAGGCTGGTAAGATTTATGGGCCTATAGTTACCTGTGTTTGTAGAGTGGCATCTCTAGTGTACAGGAGTCACAGTAACTAGTCTCTAGGCATCATGGACAGATCCTGGAGCTAGGCTGAGGTTGAACAGTTTCAGTAGAGGCTCAGATAGAGTATACTTGGCACTGATAAGAATGCAGCATAGTGTTATCTGGTCCCATAGAAACATTTCTAGCTTTTGACAGGGATTCTAAGACTTGTTTCAAGATCATTTTATGGGAAACTAAATTTTCAAGAACAGTGGGTGTAACATTACAGGTAGATGGGATAAAGTAAGCACTACATCTGCTTGCTAATATATTGTCTATATCCTTGGAACTGGAACGTGTGATATTATTATAGATGAGTACAATGCATTGCTGAGCATTATTCTTTCGTTTCCTGACTTATCTGAAGAAAGATTTGTAGTTTTGTTTGGTATCACTAGTGATCTTACATTCATATTCAGCCTTACACTTTCTAACTGTGCTCTTATGTTCCTTACTGACATGTTTCAGGGTTAGGGTTGGGAGGTTGGGGTTTCTTGCAGATTTTTATTTTTTTTACCTCTTTTGTTATACAGTCTATTAATTTTGGAGTACTGGCATAGAGATTTATTTGGTAATTTAATATTATATGTGGGATAGATGGTTACAGATGTTTCTTTACAGCTGTTTAGATGCTGGTAAAAACTGGAGGTGAATGTGTCAGCCTTCTCAGTTGGATCTATTCATTGGGCATTGTTATGAATTTTGCCTGGGTCTTCTACAAGCTAAAGTAGATTTGCCCTGGAAAAATCCTTACAGATGGTCTCATGTGGTGGTTCCATTAAGCCTGACAGAGAAGACAACTAATTTGTGGTTGGATCTAACCAAGTATGAGAAGATGTACGGTACAGGACAGGCAAGGGTAGATTGGTAAGGATCAAGTTAAGGATATCAGAACCTTTATTGGATACATTTGCAATTTGCCCAGTGCATTGGTATTAAAAAAAGTCTAGGAAATACTGAGCTAATCCATTTGTCTGAATAAAGAAGGATTTTCCTCCCTGCATCCAACCATCAGCCATTCAACCAGCTTCTCTACTCATTTGCATGGTCTACTTGGACAAGTTTTAGTTGCCCCAGGCTCAACTCAACCTATTTCTGGGGACAGTGAGGAGAGTTTTTAAATGGTGGTACAGAATCATACTGCCAAAAAGCACTCTTGATTGTGAAGTTTTCATAGTAGTTCTTCTTGGTTTTGAGTATTAGTTTAGTCTGCAGATTGCCTTCTCTAGTTGGCAGTCATAGTGCTGCCAGTGAGTGTCCCCTAATCCCCACTAACACATGGCAGCTTTGCAAGCTCTGCTACTTTCAGAAGTTGCATGCATGCTTCTATGAATGGAAAACATCCTAACAAAGTGGCACACCAGTTCTGCAGCACTGAGTTTGATAGGCTTTTAACACTGCTATTTTGACAAGCCTAGGCTACCTACCTCCAGTCAGGATGGGAGAACTGACATTCGCTGTTCAGTCCTATCCTCCCCTATGACTCCACTAGTAGTGTGATGCTAATCAAACTCAGGCTTTCTGTGGCACAGTAAGGACGTCTAACTCTCCGCACCATGGGTCTGTTAATAAAGAAGGATTTTAACTCAGACTTGTAACTAAAATGAGGCCTACCTCAATCTCATTAGTATGCCTGAGTGGGTTCCTAACTACTTTGTTTTGTTGCCTTGTTTGAATTCACTTTGGTCTAAGTGTAGGGTGGTTTTACATTAAGAAGGTCTGAGACTGCAGTTCTAGTGGGTGTAGAAGGTGTCCTGGTCTGTCTGAGATGGGGATTAGCGCAGGGTGGCTTTAAGTGAGACAGTTTGATTAGTCAGAAGGCTATTTGCTTTGCTTAGTCAGTTTTCTCTTCCTGTATACATTTGGCATGTTTTCACAGTTCTTGGCACATTTCCACAGAGCTCAGAAACACATGGCCTGTATCCAGTGCAATCCTAGTACAGATAAGTTCTTTGAATTGATTTTTTTTTTGCATTTCTTTAAGATATTTAGGAGTACTTCTGTTGTATTTTTGAATTATTTATTGCATGTTTCTGCCATTTTTTCACTGTAAAGGGCCATGCTTTTCACTTGCTGTTGGTTTCTCTGCATTGTAGTCTTTTAAAAGTGTGTGTTTCTAGTTAGATTGTTTAATTGAACTGAATTTTGTAAGTTGTACAGAGCAATGCAGTCAAACAGAGCTGCTTGATGCCTGCCATGGTGCACCTTTTACATTTCTCTCAGAAGCATAACAGAAATCCAAGAGTCCTGTTTATTAACATTTAAGACTTGAGTCTAAACCCCTAGAAGTGGCAGAATCATTTTTAAATTTAAAAGTTACAAGGTTAACTGAAAAAAATCTAAATTATTGGACATTACTCTACTATTGTATAATAATTCTAAGTACATATTTGATCATTATAAGTAAAAAACTAAGAGCTCTCATAAAATCATCCAAGGCAAATTTTGAGAGAAAAATCACCAAGGACTCAAAAGACAATCATAAGGCCTTCTTTAGCTATGTTAGAAACCTAGGAGGAAACTCCCAGATATGCTCAGAATTAGTTCAAAATGATGTGAAGATTACTGAACCTACACACATTGCCAACATACTGGCTGACAGGTTCAGTGCAAACTTCTCCAAAGGAGATATATCTATACCAGAACGCCCAGGTGAGAACTGCTCTAAGGCAAAACACAGCATCCATGGGACGGATGGAACTCAATGAGGAATTAAACCCACTGTGGTCCCACTATTAGCTTGACAAGCCTTATCTGCAAAGCCATGGAGAGGATCATAATGGAACTCATAAATAAAGACATAGGGAACTTGCAGACTTTGGATCCAACCCAGTTTGGCTTTGTCAAAGGCAGATCATGCCTGGTTGACTTTTGAGACAGCCACCAAGGCCATTGATGAGGGAAAGGCAGTCCATACAGCCTACCTATCATCGAAAAACTCATCAGCTTGAATGTAAACCCATACATCACAAGATGGGTTGCAAACGACAGAACCCACAGGGTCAGAGTTGCTGGAGCCATGTCAGACTCAAAGCCTGTCACAAGTGGTGTCCAGTCCTGGGTCCACTCTTGTTCGGCATCTACTTTTCTGAAGTACAAGCAAACACAGGAGGGTTATGGATGACAAAGTTTGCAGATGACTGCAACACATCTGACACAGATATCCTTCAGAAGGGCCTCACAGAAATGGATAACTGGTGCCAGAACCATGGCCTAAAGTTAAACACCAAGAAATGCATAGTCAGGTGGCAATCCACTGAGCACAGAAGAAGTCATCAGGGATCTGGGGACCCAGGTTGACAGTAGCCTTTCGTTTGACACTCATGTTGCTAAAGTAGTTAGGAAAACCTTCTACATTGCCCACCTGATCATGAACGGATTCACATCTAGATCAAGGGAGGTCATCGTACTCATCACTCATTAGACCTATGATTGAGTACAATGCCCCGTTCGGAATGTATCTGACCTGACACCTGCAGCAGCTGGAAAGGCCCCAAAAGTTTCTCACCAAAAGGATAAAGGGTCTCAAAAATATGTCTTATGCTGCCTGACTGAAAGAACTCCAGCTCTATTCAGTCTCATACCGCTTGCTCAGAGGTGACCTGTAGATTTGATGAATATTCTAGATCCCTCAGAACCACACGTGCTGGAGGGACAGATTCATCACCCAGAGACTCCCTATGCTGTGGACCAAAATCCCAGTACATGTGAGGCAGAGCACCTCACTGGCCTTGTTCAAGAGGAATCTTGACCAATGGATGGGAGAATTACTTCAGTGTCACTGCTTGACAGAGGCACAGCAAAATAAGGGCTAGGCTTATAAATGCCTGAACCTATAAACCTATGAACCTATATATGAGGAAAAGATAAAATATTGATGCAGGTTGTATAACAAAGACCTTAATCAACAGGAATTAATGGAACACTAATAATATTATTAAGACAAAGCACAATGAACAGATATGGTGTTCATTACCACTGAGTTTGGGAGTTAACAAGGTAATAATGATGCTCCTTCCTGACTGGAGTTTATAAAGAGCATGTCAAATAATTCCTCCCAGTCTGATATTATTCATAAAACTGAAAACCTATGGAAAAGGTGCTGCATGGTACCTCTTCTTCATTATACTGGAGATTGTATACATGGAAATTTATGAATAGGAGTTTCTATACTCCACATAAAATAAATCTTATACTCAAAAACAGTGAAAGTAAATGTTGGAAATGTGATGAATTACTAGAGGCCAACTGGGTTCACTTGTTCATTTCATGTAGAAATGTTGTTCAATACTGGAAAGACTTCAGATATTTTGTAAATGCTTTATGGTCTGATAACTGTCATATTTCTAACTCACTAATCCTATTCAATGTTCCTATACCTAATGTAATACCTACATCACAGAGTCAGTTACTCTGGTCAATTCTTGCAATTGCCAGAAAAGTTAGTACTTTGAACTGGAAATGTAAACAAGATTTGATGTTTAAAGAATTTATTAATTTAGCAAAAGTTGTTTGTAAATAAGAACTGCAAACCATTTGTTATAGAACTCATAACATTACTCAAAAAATAACATGGCAAAAATTGGAAAACAAATACTGATAACTTCTCATGTATAAAATGATTGTTTATCATGGATGAATGTAAATATTGTAAACAGTTTTGTTATTGTGTTATTGTATTTGTTATATGTACATTTGCATATGTTTATAATGAAAACAAAATAAAATGTTTTGGAAAAAAAGAAAAGGTGCTGCACCACTTCATGCTTTGTAGTGTTGATATGAGATTACCTAATCTGATACTATATGTTGTAATCCAAATTATCATCAACATTTATACACGGACCTAATCTGATACTATATGTTGTAATCCAAATTATCATCAACATTTATACACGGACCTAATCTGATACTATATGTTGTAATCCAAATTATCATTAACATTTATACACGGACCTAATCTGATACTATATGTTGTAATCCAGATTATCATCAACATTTATACACGGACCTAATCTGATACTATATGTTGTAATCCAGATTATCATCAACATTTATACACGGACCTAATCTGATACTATATGTTGTAATCCAAATTATCATCAACATTTATACACGGACCTAATCTGATACTATATGTTGTAATCCAGATTATCATCAACATTTATACACGGACCTAATCTGATACTATATGTTGTAATCCAAATTATCATCAACATTTATACACGGACCTAATCTGATACTATATGTTGTAATCCAGATTATTATCAACATTAAACATGGACCTAATCTGATACTATATGTTGTAATCCAAATTATCATCAACATTTATACACGGACCTAATCTGATACTATATGTTGTAATCCAAATTATCATCAACATTTATACACGGACCTAATCTGATACTATATGTTGTAATCCAGATTATCATCAACATTTATACACGGACCTAATCTGATACTATATGTTGTAATCCAAATTATCATCAACATTTATACACGGACCTAATCTGATACTATATGTTGTAATCCAAATTATCATCAACATTTATACACGGACCTAATCTGATACTATATGTTGTAATCCAGATTATCATCAACATTTATACACGGACCTAATCTGATACTATATGTTGTAATCCAGATAATCATCAACATTTATACTGATACTATATGTTGTAATCCAAATTATTATCAACATTAAACACGGACCTAATCTGATACTATATGTTGTAATCCAGATTATCATCAACATTTATACACGGACCTAATCTGATACTATATGTTGTAATCCAAATTATTATCAACATTTATACACGGAACTATGGACGTTCATTACACAGACTGATTCATCAGAACACTTTAGATGAGAACATGATGCCTAATCACAGACCCTGGACACATCTTACTCAATGTGCTACTTGGAATTGCAAGTCTGATTCCTGGTCAATATTACTTAATCAATTAATTACCACCTTGGAGATGGAGATGGAGAAACCGTATTACTTACAACAAATGCTTCATGTCCTTCACGGTTGTATAGTATTGGACCAAGTATATATAAGTAGCAGGGCATTATGGGGAACGCAATCTACCCACATGTGATGTGGTGGGGGTGGGCATGCTCTGCATTCTGTGTCAGGCAGTCTGTGTTGTCACTTAATGAGTGGTTACTTCAGTGCCTGTGGTCATTTGTGTGACGAGATCTACTCCCATCTTGACAACTGCAAAAGAACACCCATTCCCAGATGTCACAAATGTAATGAAAACTTCAGAAATAATCTTTTGTGGTGGAATTCCCACTAAACAAATTGTTTACTCAAAGGAAAAGGCTTCTTGGAGTATATAGGAAAACCTTGTCTCCTTACCACAAAATAGGATCTAAAAGCAGGTTAGCAAAATCTGAAGCACTTGTTTTAAAATGTAGAGCTATTACAACTTAAAAATCATCACCCCTGCCAAAACAACCACCAACCCTTCTTTGACTATATTAGGAATGTTAGACATAACACTCAGCTTTTCTGGTAATAATATCTAACAGTTCCCTCTATCGCAGTCCTGTGAACCTTGCCAACATCCTTGTTGATAAATTCAGCTCCAGTTTCACTGCACCTAACCAATTACATGTTCCCTCTGTTATCCATTTTACCACACTACCCCCTATAATCTCTCATGATCATGTCCTAACAACTCTATCAAAGACCAAGAACAACACTTCATGGGTCCAGACAATGTCATGTGGTGTCTCCTAATAAGTGCCAATATCCTCTTAATGTATCTTACCTTAGTGCCTCCACTGGTTACATACCAGATGCTTAGAGGACTTAGCATAGTTATCCCTCTATATAAAGGAGAGCCCACCACAGTGTCAGGGGAATTATTAACTTGTAAGTCTAGCCAGTATCATTTCTAAGGTCATGGAACATAGCATAGCCTCACAGTCAAGTACTTGGCTAGCTGCCCTTGTGGACCATTTTAAGCTTAGCCAGTTTCCTCAAAGGTGCAAATCACACCCTCTACCTTGTGTTTGTGAAGTAAACACTTTAACCATTATACCAACCCCCAACATGGATATATTTTGATAGGTAAGCCCTAAGCTAGCAGCTCTTGTGGACCATGTTAAGCCAAACTGTTTTCCCCTCAAATGTGAGAATTAAACCCTATACCTTGTGTTGTTCTAGGTAAACATCTTAACCATTATGCCAACCCCAGCTTGGACTTAAATAGCTCATAAGTGTTGATATAGGGAACCTACAATCACTTAATCCATATCAATTTGGTTTTGATAAAGGCAGATTCTATCCTCTCATTCTAACTTATATCATCATTGAGGTCACAGGAGCCAAATATATGGGACAATTCACCCACAGTGCTTATCTGGACCTGGCTAAGGCATTCATTATAGTCCCCCATGCAGGCATTATTTGCAAGCTTACACAACTTAAAATGTATCCTTATTTTGCTAGATTGATAGACAACTGGCTCATAAAAACACTGCAATGCTTCTCGGGTGTTTCAGCTGCACCCAGCGCCATCCAAGCTAAGCTAAGAATATTTTCTTGATTTATTGCACTTGCTTTATACAGTGATCACTACTGTTTTGTGCATTTTTTAATTGTTTATTTAATTTTGTAGCAAAAATAGTCATTTCTCTGTTTGTTGGCTTTTCTAGTTTTGCTTGCCTCCAAATCACTTTGCAAGGACAAATTGGCCAGGGACTTAGTTGCTGGAAGTTTTTGTTTAATCTCCACTTGAGAGCAGCTTTTACTGTGCTTTTATATTACAAAATTCCAGGATGATCCATCTAATGGCAGAAGTTGTTTACCTGGTCTCTCTGAGTTGGGAAACACCCCAGGGAGGTCAAAGTGTTGTTATTTAATGGGTAGAGGGCATAAGAGTAAGCTTTTGCAGCTTTTCTCACTGCTATAAAAAAGCAAGTTTGTACAGATATGACAACTGAGTAGTGTCAGTTAGCAGTGCCCTGTATAGTTGTAATGTCCTAGTCAGTAACATTTCCCTGTAAAGTTAGGATTGGGTCTGAAACCTGTGAAATGGTGTGACATTGCCCAGAATTTAACTTAGAGCAGCTAGTCTTCACATGGAATACCACAACCATAATTTTAGCACTATATAATGCATTGCCCTTAACCCCAGA
Organism: Protopterus annectens; assembly: GCF_019279795.1. Lineage (NCBI taxonomy): Eukaryota > Metazoa > Chordata > Ceratodontiformes > Protopteridae > Protopterus > Protopterus annectens. The sequence continues at coordinate 666,259,247 of NC_056736.1, read as the reverse complement.
AACTAGTTTGCATATTGAATAACACTACTATATCATAGCACAATTTAACATCTTGACTTTAATTCCAGAAACTACTCTAGAAGACCCCATTTAACACTCAACCCTTAATCCTTAACAGTCCACCCTATTACAGGACTAAACAACATAGATATACAATTTCCAAATGTACTGTGGTCAGCTTGGTAGATCTAGGAATCCTTCAGCAAAGTAGCAATTGTTTCATGTTCTCAAACAACTATAATAATTATAAAAAAAAAACATGGCGTGTGAGAGATGTAAATACACAAGTTCCTTGGAGGCAAATAATGTCACATACAGAGGAGATTGTCAGGAAAATCCACACTACATCCCGCACATGCACGCACACACACACACACACACACACACACACACACACACACACACACACACACACACACACACACACACACACACACACACACACACAGATTGCATTATGCTGAAGTACTTAAAAGAAACCTTCCCAAATCTCAAAGACCTCCAAAGCTACCTAACAGCAACACTGCTCCTCAGTAATAACTAAACCATACACCAAAAGCAACACCAACCATCTCACACAAGCCTACACCCAATGGTCCCCAAGTGAAAATCCCATAAGGCAAGCATGCACTTTACCTAGTACTCTTGCTATTGGGGACTCCATTGTGTAACATACAGATACCCCACTCACCAGGTTAGACAAGGAAAAGCTAATGGTCATTTGCCTATCTGGACCCAGGATCCACAATATTGTGTACACATACAAGTCACTGCATCCTAGGTACTAATATGATTCTATCATAGCCCATGTCGGTCTACATGACCTGAGACATACCTCACTGGACTGTATGAAAAGAGATGTAATGGATCTCTTGGAATATGTGCCACAGATAGGTACAAGCCTTGCACTAAGCAGTATTCTAGCATCACCAGGGATGATGCCATAGTATGGTTGGTTTTAATAATTGGCTTATTTTCTGATGTCTCTCCAGGGGATCTAAAATCTGTCAGCATGGGAGAACATGTTCCACAGATCACATTGCTTTGTCAAGGAAGGGCTGCATCTGTCCACCTAGACATTTGGATATTAGTTAAAACTTTATCCACTTCCTTAGAACCTTTTTAGGCAATACCAAAGAAACAAAACTATCAGCATAGTGTAAAAAACACCATGCAACCTTAAGGTGTTACTGCTCAGTGCTTGGAGCCTAAACAAAAAATGCCACACCCTTCAAGCACTCCTCACTTTGGAGAATATAGAGATCTGTGCTGTGATGAAACTTGGTTTAAAGCCACAGCCTTCCACACATTTAGACAAGCAACAGCACAGACTAGGGACAAAGGTAGAGGTTTGATCTACATTAGCAACAAACATACCTCCAGGGTGGTTAAACATGATGATACCATGGAGTTCATCCACGAGCAAATCACCATAGACAAGGTCCCTCACCATGTCATGGCTAGCTACAGGTCACCATCTATTCCCCCAGTGTCTCACAACTCTTACCTAAATCTACTAGAGGTGCTCACCATCCAACAAAATACCCTATAAATGGGTGAATTTAATTACTTCTGTATAGACTGGGAAACTTACACTGCCTCAAACTCACAGACACCTGGACTTTATTAATACAAACATCTTGGATCAGATAGTGTGTGCTCCAACCAGAGGATAAAACATAATGGATTTGGTACTCACCAAAATGGGAAAGCTTTGCAACCCTCTCCCCATGTTACGTCCTTACTAGTGAAGTCAGATCACAAAGCTGTCTCCTTTAAAATAAAAATCAGCTTGGAAAACCCAGCTAAACCAGTAGCAGTTAGGAACTCTTCTAAGGCAAACTAAATCCTATTAAGCCTCCCCCTAACTCTGAGACCACAGCTAACTAGGCAGAATTATTCACAGAAACCCTATACAAGCATGTGAATGGTTGCATAGAGATTGCCCTACCTACCTACCAGAAAAAAAACAAACACTAAAAACAAACCCCACTGACAGAATTCTCACCTAAATAGGGTATATAATAAAAAAAGAAAGATCATGGCCAAAATCAACTCCCTTAAAAACAAGTGCTCTCTTATACAACTAACCAAGAAACTAAGAAGTCTAATTAAGTCCAACAAGGCCAACTAAGAGGTCCTGATAACCTCGCGGGCTAAGAACAAGCACAGGGACATCTTCAGCTATGTCCAGAACCTTAAAGGCAACACATAGCAATGTGCTGAACTGGTGGTAAATGATACCACCTTCTCCAATAAGGGTGACAGCAAATCTACTGACTGGTAAATTCAACTCAAACCCCACACCCACTCTTACAGATCCACTAGGTGAAATCCCTTTCAAAATAACAACCCCATCTATTAGCAGGGACCAGGTGCTGGCAGAGCTCACTAAAGCCAAGAAAACCACCTCCATGGCTCACCAAGTTTGCAGATGACTGTAAATTGAGAGCTATTAGAGATTTTTCCTAAGACACCAACATCTTGCAAGAGGGTTTAACACAAACAAAATGACCAGTGCCAAATCCATGGCCTAAAACTCATAATGCCTTTTAGGAAACTGTCAACCTAGGTGAATTACTCCAGCGATAAAACAGTCCTAAGAGTCAACCCAGTAGTAAGAGGTCTGGGAACACTTGTTGAGATCAATCTGGCCTTTGACCAACATGTAGCTAAGAAAATCATTCTATGTCAGCCAACTTATAGGTAAGGGTATGGCAGCTAGGTCTGAGAAAGTTCTTGTACTACTTTGTTTGGCCCTTATCAGACTTATCATTTAACAAAATGCTACCATTGGCGTGTATCGAGCCAGACATCTCCAAGAATTGAAATGGCTACAAAGGTTTCTCACCAGGACAATTCAGGGCATAAATACCTGTCTTGCACTGATCGCCTAAAGGTGCTGTCTCTGTATTCAGTCTCCTACAGGCTGTTGAGGGGGATCTTTGCCTGACTTTGATGGCTTCCACATGGATCTATTGCACATGTGCAATACAAACAGCTCCCCATCCATGTGAAAAAGAGTTCATCCCTGACCCTATTCAAATGAAACCTTGAAAATTGGATGGGAAATTGTAAATTTACCCCGGTCTGGCCATCATATCCCTTATGGATGGAGGGTGTCAATAAGGAAAGTATTTCCTAACTAACAGCCTCTCAGCAAACCCTTAGTTACCTCCCTAATAATATGCCCCACATATAGAAACCCATGATACTCAGGACCCAAATGGTCTGGGGTGTGCAGCTACACTTGTAATGGTTATTAGCCTGGTAACAACCTATGAACCTATTACAGAAAACACACAGTTAGGGTCAGAGGAGCCTCTTCTGCACAAAGGAGTGTCACCAGTGGATTCCCCTGGGCTGTCTCTTGGGACTATCATCACTGGATGGGAATTGGTTGAAGAAAGTGACAGAGCAGTATAAGTGAAATGAGTAGGTTAGTTAATAGTCAGTTGTTTCACGTAGATTGTTAAATAAAGGATGGGGAGTTCCCTGGGGGAGATGTGTTTCAGATATGGACACAAAACACAGTTTGCATTAGGGGATTGCATAACAGGAAGGAAAAGGAATCATAAGCAAATTCTGCTTATCTAGATCTGGTCAAAGTTTTTGACATAATCCTCAACTTGGTTATCATAGATAATCTTACTTAATTAGGCATAAGCCCTATATCATTAGATGGATAGCAAACTGGCTCACTGATGGGACACATGTTGTTTGGGTAGGTGAATCCACTTCCAGTAAGAAACATGTTACTAGCAGTGACTCATAGGGCTCAGTGTTTGGACCCCTCATGTTTGGTATATACTTGTCTGGAGTGAAAGCCAATGTTGGGGGCCTCTGGCTCACCAAGTTCGCTGATGACTGTAAGCTGGGAGCAATCACTGAATCCCCAAACAATGTTGACATTCTACAAACAGGCCTAAAAATGACAAATTACTGGTGCCAAAACCGTGGCCTCAGACTAAATGCTAAAACATGCATAATCATACCCTTTGGTAAATCAGCCATCCCTGTAAATTATAATATTGATAGAAAACTCCTAAAGGTAGACCCAATTATGAGGGACCTAGAAACACAGATAGCTGGTAACCTAAACATTGACACCAGGTATCTATTGTGGTGAGGAAATCCTTCTGTTTGGCTCAACTTATAAGTAAAGGCATGGCATCAAGTTCAATAGAGGTCATAGATCGAGTACAATGCACCCTTCTGCATGTACCTAACCAGGCACTTACACCAGTTGGAGAGGCTTCAGAAGTTTCTCACTAAAAAATACAAAGCACAAGACACATGTGTTATGCAGACTGACTAAAGACCCTTTCCCTTTACTCCATCTGATATCATTTATTGACAGGTGACTTATAACTGACCTATAAGGCATTCTCTGATCCAGCCCTGACAATAATGTTACATATTCACAAGAAAAATTATAGGAGGGTTATGCTTTCCATGGATCTGAACCTTATTTGTGACTAACAGAACTTGCTGGAGAGACTGATTTGTATCCCAAAGGCTACCTCATTTATGAAATAAACTTCCCTTCTTTGTAAAACAAAGCCTATCCCTCACTCTCTTCAAAAAGAATTTGGATAAATGAATGGGGAACCGTAAATTCACTCCTGAGGTACTGCCCATGTCCTTTATGGACAGAGGCAGTCAGTAAAATGATTCAGGGCTCCAGCACCCAAAGACCCACTACCCTGATACTACCACATATCATATCTGGGGAATTAAGATACAATATTGTCATATCCTGGGTATTATTGACTAGGCTAGTAGACTTTTTTGTGCCATAATCACCTATGAACCTTTAAGAAATGTACAGCAAAAAATGGCATGTCTGCATGTAAAGCTTCCAAGCAAATGCAGTGGTGAATATGTTTCCCAAATTTTCCAAGTACCCAAAATAGGATGTCACTACACAATTCTTCTATAATTCATGTAACATATGGATGCATGTCTAATTTTGTAAGTTTATCTACAATTTTCAAGTGAGGTATTGTGTTAAATGACTTAGCCAGGTCAAGGTAAGCAGTGTTCACTCTTCTGACCTTGTCCATCGCTTTAATAACCTTCTTGAAAAAAGTCCACCATGTCATGTAAGTGTGACCCGCCTTTGACAAAAATGAACTAGGTAGGGTCCAGTATCTGTAGGTTTCCTATATCATTGTTTATCATACCCATGATAATTCTTTCCATGGCCTTGCATAAGAGACTAGTCAGACTTATGGGTCTGTAGTTCCCCAGGTCATGGAAGGTCTGCCCTTGTATAGAGTTATAACTGTTGCAGTCTTCCATTCATTAGGCAAGAAGCTTGTCTGGAGGATATGGTTATAAAGAGATTCTAGAAGGCCTGACAAGTCATGTTTCATGCTATTTAGGAAGCTTCCTGGCATATAATCATGGTCCACTGAAGCAGTGTTCTTGGTCTTAGAAATTACATTGAGAACTTGTTCCCTTGTGGTAGTTGGTGGAGAAATGGTGGTGGGTATTTCCTGGGGGGGGGGGGGTTAAAGTTGGAGCTAAGTTTATCATTCAGCAGGTTTGTTATATCATCTGTCTTTTTATAGGTGGGTCCATTCACTATTAGTTAAGTACATTGTTGAGTGTTGCCTTTTAGGTTGTGGATATAACTGATGAAAGGCTTATTATTGCCCTTAGCTGAGGAGGCTATTTTTATCACAAATTTGGTTTTAGTGGTCTTTATTAGTCCACTGAGTTGCTTGCTCAGATTGATTAGGGCATTTTTAGCTGGGCAATGCCCATCCTGTTTTTGGATATGACTTTTTTTTCTTTTTTTTATGCAGCCTATTTATACTGGAATTCCACCAGGGTGGTTCGTTTTTAGAGGGTGCCCTCTGTTTATTTCTGTTAAGTATAACTGCCTCTCTGCAGCTATTTATATGATTGTACATGTTTTCTGTGAACAATTACTCATAAACTGCTGTGTTCTTAGTATTTGGGGGAGGGGGCCTCGGATGTTTTCTAGACTGTGACTTAATAGGAGGTAGTTAGGCTTGAGTTCATTTTTAAATGGTCTGAGATTAGCTGAGGTCTTGAGCTTTATATTTATTTCAAAGGAAACACCTTTGTGGTCCAAACTGACCAACAAGGACTTTACACTAGGGGGGAGTGCATTGTTCCCTCATGTTTGTGAGGATGTCAAGGATATTTGAACTCTTGGTGGGCATTCTGACTAGCTGTTCAAGATTGCTTTTGTAAACATAATCCAGGAAGGTTTTTATAAGATGGCTGCACACTTATCAACAGCTTAACTTTAGTTCTCCCAGTGTGAAAAGAATCTAAAAGACAAGAGTGAAGTACTCTGTCACTTTTAGGAAATTCATTTACTGGTAGTAAGTGCACTGCCTGGATGCCATTAAAGAAGAAACTAAGAGAGCTAGAAAAAATAAACTAGAAAAGGTGAAGAGAAAACACTGACTGAAGAATCCTGCAGCTATTTGGCAAAACACAGTTCAAGTTCCAGCTTTGGTATAAGACATGGCTTCCTGTGATCTAAAGGAAAAAAATAAGTCAAATGTGCTCAAAGCTGATTAAAATAAACAAAACACTGCACAAGTATATCAACTCAAATATAAAAACAAGCTGGAAAAAAAATAGAAGAAACTTTAAATAGATTTTCAGATGAGCTGATAAAACTGAAAAAAATCAGAGGTTGAAATCAAGAAAAGGCTGGCTGAGTATGAGACTGCCCAAGAAGAGATGTTTAAAAATAGTGTAATTAGAGGACAGAGCATGTAGGGTAAATCTGAGATTTTCTGCTTCCTAGAGAATCTAGAAGGAACAGACTATATTCATTTTAAGAAGGCACAAATAAACAATTGGACTGGTATTCCACAGCAGGATCTGTTAACTGAAAGGGCATACCATGTGTATGCATCAAACCTGGCCATGAGAAAGCAGCCAATACCTGTATTAGTAAAGATGCAACACTACCAGCAAAAAGACCAAACTGTTGCAAAAGGGCAAAGTATTAAAAGTTGGAGACAGTAGATTGTTTGTGGAAAAAGATTATTTTACTGTACACCAGGCAGAAGAAAAACAAATGTATTCCAGCAATCAGGTAATGTTGAGAAGCAGGTGTGAGATTCAAGCTGCTGTATCAATCTGTCTCCAGAATATTTTTTTCTTGAATGATCAAAGCCATTTTTATAGCAGAACAGGTTAAAGAGGAAATACAAAAGTTTGTCCATCAAAAAGTGAGCCATCAAGCAGAAGGGGACTCTGCTTCTCATTGTACTGATAATAAATCACATAGAGAACTTTGTCAGTGAAACCTTTTCCAATGATCCAAAGGAAAATGCTTGTGAGACAGAGAAAACCACAGGAGATTACTAAAATAATCAGGAGTATCTTGGAATTGGAACAGAGTCTGGAGCTGGGAGATGGAGATGAACAGAAAGAAGACCAGCAATACAGACATTAGTGAATAAAATGATAAATCACATTTGTGAAATATGATTGCAAGAAAAAGTGGAAACAATGTATATTTGTTGACTTTGTTAAGCATGTGGGGAACTGAAAGGCATTTGCCTGACTTCAAATCATTAATATTTAGAATGAGACTTAGAGGAAGAGAATAGGAAGAAAAAGGGTAACTGTAAAATGATTTATGTTGCTAACAGTATTTATATAAATCATTTCATGATATAAATTGCATGTTTTATTGTAAGGCATTTTAGTTATTGTTGTCTGTGAAAAGATACTAAAGTAAACAGGTGCCTTTTTTTCTTCTTTTTCTAATATTAAGAAATGTAGGTATTATAATGCAAAAAGAGAAAAAGGCTAGACAAAACCATGTTTAAGTTAATAGGCTATAATCTTGGATTGTTGAGGTGGGGTACAAAAGTACTCAGGTCATAATATATAGAAAGGTGATATGTTTTCTCTCAATTTACATAGGTGAATGTCTGCATTAAAACTCTTCCCTTAATCTAATATCAAGTTGTAAGTGGAAATAAATAAATGAGAGAGCACCGAATGCAATGAAATGCTTTCCTTTAGCAATTAATGTTTTACCTTGCCTTTAGAAGCTTGCAGATAAGGGCTACATTATTTTCTCTGATGTTTCCATGAAGACAAGCTGATTATAGGGCAATAAAAAAAACAAAGCACCAGTTTCTTCAAGGATAAAAGTAATCTACTATGTCTCAACTCATCTCATGGCTAATCAGTACTCTTCTACTCCACCTTCTATACCTCTTGCTTAGCTCCACTTCTCTCCACTCATGCAACATCAATCACCCTCACTCATTTACTCTCCCTTTATCCTCCACCAGCAGTCATACCCACACATACACTGCAATAAGCTCACAGCTTTACAACACAACTGACTTACTCCTCCTACTTTCAAACATTTGCCCACACATTGTAGATGTACTTCAGCTCTCAGATATGTAAAACTTACTAATAAAATCAAATACCTCATTCTATACAACTTAACACAAATTAAGCTCCAGGCTGACATCCACCCCAACCCAGGACAATACACTCACACCACTCCTTGCCCAACCTTTTCCCCTCCCTACCCTGCACTAACCTCTTGCCAACATATCACTAGCCACCAGCCCTCCCCCCATTTCCTAAAACCAACAAGACTGATCTATTCTTTATAAACTGTAACCGTGGCTGTATCATAAATAAAATAGCTGACTTCCATGTTACCCTTAGCACCTACTTTCCAGACATAGCAGCAATAACAGAAACCTGGTTAAAGCCCCACATTAAAGACAAGAAAATGATTACAAATGGATACAACATAATTAGACAAGACAGACCAAACGAAAGGGGTGGGTGGTGTCGCCATTATGTATAAAGACACAATCAAACTAAAACTAGTGAACTGTGCCCCTCCTGACCTACCCAATGCTGAAATCCTAACAATACGCCTAGTGATAAACCCAAACATAATGTGGGAAGAAATATCCAGGGAATTGTTTGGCTAGGCCTGTATAGGCCCTACGGCCGATAGCCTAATACCAACCTATGAACCTATGAATCTATTATTATTATAACTGCCTACCTCCCCCCGGCAACAACCTACCCATAATTGAAAATCTTCTCTCCTGGGCATCTTCTACTTTTAACCAGGAAACCATCATCTTAGGAGATTTCAACCTTGACTGGCACTCCTGCAACTCCAACAACCCCTTCAATTTCCTAAATCTCTTCAATTTCACCCAAACCATATCCTGTCCTACCTGCCTTGACAAACGCTCAAAAAAGCAGTCCACTCTTGATTGGATACTGACTAACAAACCCAATCTAGGTTACTTAGCAGGCTGCCTTCCAGACTCACTCAGTGACCACTCACCTAATTTCCTGTACAGAAAACGAGTGCAGACGCAAACCAAGACTATATAAATATGTCCAGAACAACAAAACTTTTCCCTCCTCCACTTTCAACCTTCGACTTCGGCAAAGTAACTGGTCACCTCTTAAGATACCTCCCACTAGATCAGGCAGTCCTTTACTTCAACAATACGTTTCTTAAAATACTTAACACTCTAGCACCCACAAGAAAAATAAGAGCACAAACTAAACCCATACCTTGGCTAACTAAAGATACCGTAGCACTACTGAAGCAAAGGGACAGGACATGGTCCGCATACCATAGTACCAAAAATACAACAATCCACACAACATATCTGCAACTCCATAACCAGGCTAAAAAAATAGATAAAAACAGACAAGCAAAACTACTTCCTTTAATGTCAACAATCCCATCAATACAACCCCAGGAAATTTTGGCAAAACATTAACAATCTTCTCAACCCAGGCTATACACCAACCCTCACACCTAACACCACCAAGGTTACTGACCCAATAGCCACACAATTTAATACCCACTTTATTAACTCAATCACATCACTTCTTGGAAATTGGACTAAGCAACCTCTCACTGTACCCCTTCCCTCCTCCAACTCCCCCCACACCATTCTCCTTCACCCCAATTCATACCAACTACATAAAAATCACTCCTTTCCAAGTTCAGACCCTGCTGTCTAGCTGTTGACCAACTACCAAATGAATTTCTTAAAATTGCAGCCCCCTCAATAGCCTATCAGATATCAATCCTGCTCAACCACTCAATCTCAGAGAAATACATCCCTCAACTTTGGAAGATATCTCTCATCATTCCCCTACACAAAAGTGGCCCCTCTAATGAACTAACTACTGTCCCATCAACATCATCTCCCCTCAAGCCAACATCTTAGAGAAATGCATACACTCCCAACTCCTCACCCACCTCCTCAACCACAACCTCCTCTCCCCCACTCAACATAGCTTCAAGCCTAAACATAGTACCAATGTGCCCTACTGTCATTCACAAACACCATTCAAGGTCTCATAAACAGAGGCCAAATGATCTCCTCCATATTTCTAGACATGCCAAAAGCCTTTGACACCGTCCCCCACCAAATCCTATTAAATAAACTATCATCCCATGGCCTCAATACATCAGCCCTGTCCTGGGTCCACAGTTATCTCTAACTATCAGCATGCCACCAAATGAGAAAACAACCTGTCCCCACTTCTACCCATCACTGTTGGAGTACCCCAAGGATCCATACTCGGACCTCCTCTCTTTACAATTTTTACTAACAACCTCAGCTCTGCATCCCAACTAGCCTGCACAGTCTAGTACACTGATGACTCTACACTAATCTGCTCAGCCCCCATGCCACAAGACCTACAAACTAAAATGCAAAAATCTTTTCAGGACATGGAAAACTACCTCACCAACCACCACCTTATACTAAACCCTACCGAAACCAAGTTAATTGTCTTCAATTACAAATAAACCCAGAACATGTCTGAGCCCACTTTCAATCCTGTCCACAAATGGAACCAAAACTGAACCCACTAACCAAACCAAACTTCTAGGTGTCACAATTGATCAAAACCTAAGGTTTGATACCCACATCTCCCTCACCATCAAAAAAAGTCCACTCCAAACTAGGCACCTTATATAGAATTAAACCTTACCTTACAGAAATTGCCAGACTAGCCACTGCCTGCACTCAACTACTTTCCTCCCTCCTCTATGGCTCCCAAGTATTTATAAAAATTTGTAAATCTAACCTACATAATCTTGAAACATGCCATAATAAAATAGCTAGATTAGCTACAGGCCACCCTTACAGAACACATCACTGCTCAGTTCTCTCACAACTCAAATGGTTACAACTCCCAAACCTTGTATCAGTAAACCAACTGTCCATAGCCCACAAAATAATTCACAAACCAAATGACTGCCCAGCACTCAGTAACCTAATCCAACAAAATAGCAATCCTAGATCACTAAGATCCTCAAAGAAACTAATGTTAAGGGAAACTCAACCCCACAACTCTCAAGGCAACGCACTCTACTCCTATAAAATTGCAAAACACTGGAACACTCTTCCTCAACCTATAGCTAACAACCCTAGCATACATGAGTTTAAACACTCCCTCAAGGAACATCTAGCAAAACAATGGCTCTGTTCCTGTCATACCCCAGGTTAGGCCACCTACTACTCCCTTACATCCCCTTAACTTCCTCAGTATCTCAACTACAGTTAGTATCTGTTGATGGCTACTGTGGTTCTACACTCTAGTTCAGTTAGCAAATGTAAACACATATACTACTTTGGTCTTTAAACTGTCATAACTGACTGCATTGCTCTTTCTTGACAATCTGTATCACACTGTTCTCACTGTTTAAGCCATGCTCTTAATCTCATTCACAAATTTTGTTTAAAGTGTTTTCATTATTGTATTTAGTTAATTGCTGTACAGATTTTTGCTTTATACATTGTCTAACTTGATATGTGTTCCACTTGTTTGTTCAATTGTGTCTATCTGTACGTGTGGGGCTTTTCTCCCCGGTCCTCCGCTGAAAATGGGACTCATGCCCAGTTGGAAAATACCCGGTAAACAAATTAAATAAATAAATAAATAAATAAATAATGTGTTCTGAAAGTATGCAAGTTGTTTTTCATATCCAGGAAGGGAATAAAGATAAAAACACTAATTAGTATAAGTAGAAATACAGGCAGTAACACTTATCTTACCCTGCATAACCTCAGCTTTAGATTAGATTTGGCATGTGTTTGCAGCTGTATATTTGGGACAATTAATCATGTTAGGAATGTTAAACTTAATTATTTGAAGATTTACATAGTTTTGTGTGTTTGTCTTAGGCTATGGGGGTGTTTTGTGTGTGTGTGTGTGTGTGTGTGTGTGTGTGTGTGTGTGTGTGTGTGTGTGTGTGTGTGTGTGTGTGTGTGAGTGTGTGTGTGTGTGTTTGTGTGTGTGTGGTGTGTTGGGGGAGTGAAACAGTAGAGTCCTGTACATATAGCTGGTGTAATGTTATTATCATTGCAACTAAATGCCCAGTCACTATGAATGTCCCTTTGTAAGATGGGCCAACATTGTGTGGCACACAGGCCTGTTGTAATATAAAAGCATTGTAGCTACAGGTCAGTCTATGTTTGTCTCAGGATTTTTATTAAAACAAAAAGTCTTGTAAAATGTGACATAGGTTCAAATGGAGATGATAAAAAAACTGTATAAAGAATCAACCTGACAAACATTAGTGGGTGCATGTATCACAAACACTGGAAATAGACATTTAAAAAAAAATGTCATATATAATAGGTGGGAATAATGACTCTGTACCATAATGGAAACACTTTCCATGTTATATTACAGTTTGAATGGTTGCACAGGTGTAGACAAAAAGGTAAGTTAAGAAATGCAGAGTGAAAATAGTAATGATACAGAAGACACACTTGGAAAGAACCAAGCATGTGAATTTGATAAAGAAAGGGTTTCAAGATGGCCATTCAGCAGAATATCATGGGCAAAGGAAAAGAGCAGCACTCGTATTAACTGCTACAGGAGCTCCAGTACTGATAGAAGGAAGGATAAAATGGTAGATGTGTGGCAGTAAGGGGACACTGGTAAGAGAGAAGGATTATGCTGGCATGCATTTCTACTCTACCTAAAACTACTGTTATGGAGCTTTAGAAACTTTTGGGAGAAATAATCAACTTTCAGCAGAGAATGTTACTTATATGTGGAGATTGGAAATGGATTTTCAAAATGAGGATGTATCTGGGGGCCTAGAAGGAAAAATATAACAAAGGGGGGTAGATTTCTGAAACAAATCTATGAAAACATTTGATATGGAAGATGTGAATTTAGTAGTAGGAACTTGGAGAGAATGTATATGTTATTCCCCAAGGTACAATAATTGGGCTAGACTAGATAAAAATTATATTTCACAGGAACATGTCCATTTAATTTAAAGTTTTGATACACATCCAATAACTATTTGAGATCACACACCAATAATAACTAAGATAAAAATGGAGGGTAATTAAGTAAAAATGCGGTACTAACACTTCCCCACCTACCTGTTAAACAGAGAAGAGTGTAAGGAATGGGTAGTGGATATTATATAGGAATTATTAGCGAAGATAGAAAGTACTGCAGTAGTTATAGCCAATGAGTGGGATAAAATGAAAGTGGAGTTTAAAAATATGGTCAAAATAAAATTAAGAGATATGGTTATGAAGTAACAAGAATTACTTAGAGGGGCTGACAAAGATTAAAGTATTGCAGAATAAAGTGAATCTCACAAAACAAGAAGAAGCAAGAAACAAGAAAAAGAGTGCTTATGAGAAAGTGTGGGGGTACCTGGATAATATGCATGAGTTTAGAAAGATTGCTGTTAAGCAACTGCGTTTTGATAATAACTCCAGAACTCCAGAGTACAAAAACTTTTTGTGTTATGATTCAGAAAATAGAAAGGGCTGTTGCAAAACTTAGAGAGCCTATAACAAGAAGTAGAGGTATTGGCAATGTTTTGGAAATTTTTTGCAGTATGGTGGCCTAATGGTTAAGGTGTTTGCCTTACAAACACAAGGTGCAGGGTTTAAGTCTCACAAGGGATAATTGGCTAGGTTTAAAATGGCTAGCAAGGGCAGTTAACCTAGTACTAACCTATGAACCTAAAATCTATATAAAGCAGAGAAATGGGGAAATCAAGACAATACACAAATGGAAATATTTATAGAAGACACCAAGTGTTGTATACAATATATATTCAATACAATTCTTGTCACATTGTTTGTGCTTTCTAGTCACTTAGATTACACAAAGTGTACATGTAGTCTACACTTTGTGGTAACCTTTATGAATCCCTGTAAATATTTAAAGCTGCAAGAATATCAGTAGGAAAACTAAAATTAGGAGGAAGGTGTGACTTATGTCTGTGTTGTCTGTTCACTCAGAACAGTGTACGCTTAGTGTAGGCTTTAGTGAATCTTGCCTTATACCAAGGTCAGAGGTAGATGAGGCTCAACAATTAACAATTAAGACAGGAGATGAGACAAAAGCAGTGATGTATAACCAATCTGCAGGAAAGTCTCCAGGAATATATGGTATTCCTGTGGAATTTTGGAAGCAAGGAGGGAAGAAAGTGATAAATATCTGGAAGGTCTTGCTTAACAATATTTGAAAGGAAGGGAAGCACCAACATTCTGGAAAAAAGTTGTGGTGGCTGTAATACCTAAAGATGATAAAGACCCAGTCAGATCCAGCTTCACATGGGCCCATTTCAATTTTAAATCATGATTATAAAGTGTTTATGTCTATAATGACTAAACGAGTGGAAAGGTTCTGGCAAAAATTGATAGATATGGATAAATGTAGTTTTGTGGAGGGGCAGCAAACATTTTGCAATATTAATAGATCAAAGATGATGCAGAGGGAAGCAGAATATAAGAAAATACTGCTGTTGGTGGTGGGTCTTGATGCATTTTGGCACAGTAAACTGGGATTATATGAGTAGGGTAATGGAAGCATTTGCATTTCCCGATACAATAATGAGGTTAATTCGGAAGAGATACAGATGCAAAAATCAAGTGGGAGAGTTCCTCTCTGATAAATTGTGTCTGGATAGAGGAACCAGGCAAGGATGTGCTCTTTTCCCTTTTGTTATTTGCGTTATATTAAGAGCCATTGGAAAAAAAGGGACTCAGAAATTCAAGGATATAATTAGTATGTTGACTTTATTTGCAGACGATATTATTTTGTACCTAATAAAACCAGAAAAGGACACCTCAGTGTTGTGGAGCATTCTGAAAGCTATGGCTATAAACTATGTACCCACACATACTGGTTCCACAATACCCATATTTCTGGGGATATGATAAAATGAAGTATTTAGGAGTATGGGTTAAAATAATTATGTTATGGCAAGTAACAGTATCTGGAAAGAGACTAAACAAAAGATAATGCAAATGCTCTTGCCTGTGGATATAGATATCAATATACAAACAATAAACATGTTTTTAGTCCCTTTACTTTTATAGATACATCAGGCATAGTTTTATCATCTAGAGGAGGAGTTGTGGATGGCAATTATAAAGAGCTGACTGATTTTATCTGGGAAGGGAAGCGGACAAGAGTCAAGTGGGATAAGCTGATGCTTCCAATAGAACAAGGTGGTTTAGGATTACCTGATTTGAAGGGATATTTTAGAGCTACATAGTTAAGACCCTTCTACATAACACAAGCAGAAGGCTAAACTTCAAAGTGGAAAGGGATGATGATGAAGCAGGGGAAATTGAAGAAATCAGGAGAGAATGAGATTTTGAATACAGATCCTTAAGAAGAATAACAACAGACATTCAGAATATTATATTGCTAAACTAGCAGAAAGTATACTAAGAACTAAGCTAACATGGGAATATAGAATGGAGACTCTGCTAATAGCGATGACTGCAATTATGGGTACAGAGAACAGGCAAGAAGGGGCTAACGTTTACTGGAGGAAGCTGGCAAAAGACCCTAGATATTGGGAATAAATAATTAGAGAGGGTAAGGTAATAGAATAGGAATAAACCAAGAAGATATTTGGACTGCAGGCTACAGGCTGCCTTCCCTATCCTGGATTGATATCAGAGTATAGCCGAAGAGAAAGGGATAGGAGAATCCTAAGTGAAAAACCTGCATTGGTTGAGTTTTTTGTTGAATCTAGAAAAGACGCTGCTGTTAAAATGGGATAATTAGTACAGCATATAAAATGTTGCAAAATAATTATAGGAATCAATTAGAGAAGGTCACAAACTATTGGGAAGAGAGATTGGATAAGTAATTCACAAAAAAAACAATGGGATGACATATGTATGGCTCTCAAATATGCAACAAAGCCTGGAAGTATACTTTTATACCACAAGCAGACTACAAAGTATTTTTCCTCAGGTAGATGGCAGGTGTTGGAGGGGTGTTGGGGAAGAAAGAGGGACCTGGAGTATATGTTTTCTGAGTGTAATGAGTTGGCAGACTTTAAAAAATTTCCTACAAAGTCCTCTTTCAGGAATTCTGGGCGCACAAATGACTGTAACTACAAAAATGATTTTTGAGCTGGGTTACAGGATTTGAATTGTCTAGACATAGCATGGCCTTGATAAGTTAAATTCTTGTGGCTGCCAAAAAAGCAATTCTAGAAAATGGTAATCAAAGTCTAAGTGAACCATATTAGAAGTAACGAATATTGTAACATTGATAGAAAAACAGCAAGTGAGATCTTTAGTAAAGGGTAAGAGCAAATTACATAAAAAAATGGAAATATACATTAGAAAATGTAGGACCTCTTCTTTTTTCTCTCTTTATCAACGACCTTCACATTGCAGTCCCTGAGGCCACCTGTATTCAATATGCCGACGATTCAACACTTATATGCTCTGCTAACTCCACCTCAGACCTCCACTACATAACCCAAAGGGTATTTAACATGGTTGAAGAATGGTTCCTAAAACGTTGCCTTCTTCTCAATGCCAAAAAAACCAAGCTGCTACTATTTCCACCTACCAATAGGTCCCCACCTATTGATCTCTATTGTATCTAGCAAAGGCACCCTGATAACACCTGAACAATCTACCAAACTGCTAGGAGTGACTATCGACAACAACCTCTCCTATGATATTCACATTAACAACACCATACAAGCAGTGAACAGAAAATTGGTTCCTTATACAGAATCAAACCTTTCCTTACTCCTCAAGCCAGAACCACCATTGCCCACTCACTTAATCTCTACACTTCTCTATGCTTCATCTATTTATACTAATTTAAAAAGAACTAACCTCCAAAAATTTCTCATGCCTATAACAATATCGCCAGGTTTGCTACCAGCAACCCATACAAAACACACCATTGTCTTAATCTTAAGCAACTCAACTGGCTTGAATTACCTAACTTACTAACATTTTCTCAACTCATCATTGCTCATAAAATCTTTTATCAACCTAAAATACTCCGATTCTCACTAACCTTATCACCCCATACACAAATCTAACTTCACTCCTCCTCTGCTAGATTACTTGTCTGTACTATGAAGTCTAATAACTTGGCCGGTGATAGCATTTTCTCAAATACTGTTGGTAAACAATGGAACCTCCTACCAACAGACCTAGCTCAAATACCAGCCCTTTCTCTCTTTAAACTAGCACTCAAACTTGACCTCAAATCTCAGTGGATATGCCCCTGAAACCCCCCTGACTAACCTCCTCCTTCACTTCTATCTTCCTACTCCCTAGGGTCCACTTTGACCCTAATGTAGAATACTGATCTCATTTCCTTGCTCTAGGACTTCTCCTCTCTACCTACTTCCTCTTCAACGTTCCTATTTCTCTCCTGTTTACAAAGGTCTGCATAGAATTTTAATATTTTTTTCCCTCCATACTCTGTTTTTCAATGTTTAAAATTGCTAATGTAATTTCCAATATTAATCTTTATTTTGTATAAATGTTTTCTGAGTTTTCTCCTCGGGCCTCTACTGAAAATGGACATGTATCCAGTTAGACTAGCCCGGTCAACAAATGTAAAATAAATAAATAAATAAATAAAATGTTTTGGAGGAGGAATGATGTTTAAGAAAAGACGGAATTGAACAATTTATGTAATGTTGGATTGATTATGTTGTATAGAAGAATATATATGATGTATGATGTTTAGAAATGTGAACCTGTTAATATTGTTGGCTTACTTACGCTTATATAAATGTAAGTTTGCCTATGTCCCAAGTGATAATTCAATAAAAGAGAGAAACATTCAGGAATTTCTGGGTCTTTAGATTCTTCATGTTTGAGGTTGTGTATGATTCCCAGTTAATGCCAGGGTAATTAAAGTCACCCATGAAGATTATGTTGGGTTGAATAGGGGGCATCTCTATTACTTTTAAGTATGTGGTATGGGCTTAAGAAGGCAAGAAGAAGTATTTGTAATCTATCAGGCCATCAACCCACTTAGTAATAATAATTAATTAAACAAGTAAATCTGCCCCTAAGCATCAAATAAGTCGTTTTTCTTCTTCAACATGCAGCCACCCCTTTTTTGGCTTCCAACAACCCTCCCTCAAAACTGGCCTCCTTCATGCTCTAAGTGCCACATACTGCACACCACTTGTCCTTTTTATTCAACAATAGATATAAATTCTGCAAGTATTTAATTCTGTATTGACTTATGTTGTGCTTGTATTTGTGTTCCTGAACTGTTCACTGAACACTGTAATTTTTGTACACTGCAGACCCACAACACTGATGTCAATTCATTCTGTTGTCTGAGTATTGTCATCAGCGACTTGCAAACAATCATTCCTATGTTAATACATTCATCCTTTTGCTGAGTACTTTGCCTGGATGAGTACCAGCAGTAGCATCAATACTGCAGTTAACAGCACTGTATAAACCATACCATTACTGAATGCAGTACAGGAACATGTTATGGTACCCATGATCATCAGACTGCCTAATCAGTGTGATCACTGCTTTAAAAATGTATTATTTATGTTTTTATGTGACTCTGTAGAGTGTCCATCCACAGAATTTGAGAAATGTATGTTGGCATATTTGAGAGAGCTTGAGATATCTATGAAGATCTCGACATGTACTACTAAAGGTAACAGTATAGGTTACATAACGAAAAGGCTAAATTTTAGTTCATATATTGAAAGACTTGAGTCAATGTCCATCCCTTTGTTATGGACATGAAGATTTATTTTACAGCCTTGTGGTAGCAGCTCCAGGGACTGGTTATGTTATACTGGTACACATTTCATATTACCACATAAATATATAGATGTAGTGGTAATTAATATATACTAACTTATATGTGTTATTATTCTGTGAATTAATACCCTAAAAGTATTGTTCAGGAAACACTGTTTTTTTCTGGAACTCTATTCAGACATACCTTGAAATAAACTCTCAGCATGGTATTCCAGAAATGAGCTTTAAACTAAAGTGAACACTTACCGTAAGCAGTAAAGAACAATGTTGTGAGGCATTTTTTCTCAATTTTTATGAGCTACCAGAAAACTCTTTAAATCCACTAATCACCTCAGTGAATACAGTACGCATGCTTTCAGCTCTGCACTTCATCCCACCTCTTATAATGTGGAGTGGCTATTCATCCTTGGTCTAATTGAAAGGGTATATTTTAATAAGGCATATTTTTGCAACTCCACATTAATTGGCAATACAAAGGTAGTAAAAGTAGGCTGCTTCCCAAAGCAGAATTTTCTTTTAATTGGACTCTTAATGAGCTTTTTGATAAATTCTTAATTGGCTAGCTTGAAGCGGTGCATCTGGCATGCTGCCAGTTTTATATAGTATATTTCTTTTTACATAACATGTTACTAGAGACAGTCTGCTAATTAATATGTCTAAAAAGCTATTATTATTTATATAATCATCGGATTTGGTTTTGCATTGATACACCTTCAGCCTCTAATATTGTTTTATTATATATCCATCTGAATAAATAAATCCACTTCAAATTCAATATGCCTGCCAAAATAGTAACAGATGTTTTTGTTTCTGTCATTTCTCCTCAGTGCTGTTTCCAAAGTCCTTTTCCTTTTCTTCTTTTTGCTTCCCTTCCTTGCGCGACTCTGTGCTGTCTCATAATCTGTTACCTTTTATTCCCATTGCTGTGTCTTGCTGTCCTGAAAAGCCCTCCTGTATCACCACAGCAGTTTCTAGAAGGTGGCTTTGAGGTGAGGAAAGAAAAATTGCTTAAAAAGGCTTGAAGGGCTTATCTTGTGTACAAGTTGCTTCCTATAAATTTGATATTATCTGCCTACATACCATGTACAGGGCAAGATTATTAGAAGTCAGATTAAGCTGTAAGGTAAAATGAAGGACTAAATGATACAAAGCCACGCATTTTCAAATCCATAGATGGTCTATCTGGCTGAATGTTATGGCAGTTGTGTAGCTTACAACTTGTCTTTCAAATGTGTTAGCACTCTGTGTGTGTCACTGTTTCCAAAAGGACCATAATTTCAGAAGCTAGTCATAGCCTCGTTCTGTTTTTGGAACAGTATATCTTTGTTTTAAAGTTCAAGTCAGAAATTTGTACTAATTATACAACGACCCCCCATTAATATTCCAAAACGTGCACACTGATTGCTCAGCATGCACGTTGTAAATCAGACTTATACTAATGGAAAAAGGTCCAGTCGCCCGGACTTTTTCCATTAATATAAGTCTTTAACAATGGAGACAAGATCTCCATTGCTTTTTAGACACTGTCTCATTATGTTAAAGGAGTTTAACATAGCGAGACAGCTTTAAAAAAAGCAATGGAGATCTTGCTTTCTCCGTTGCTTCCACCCACAGCTCTGATGTACTGCGTAAGCATATGCATGCGCAGTACATCAGAACTGCTGCAGAATACCAGACAGCTGTGGAAGGGCAGCAAGGAGGCATTATACAATGCCATTATTTAAGAAAAGTAAGTATTTTTTTTCTTAAATAATGTCATTGTATAATAGCAATAACCCACTTCTGGGTGTGGGTAATGCTGGATTTATCCACGGTTCTCTTTGTTTGGCCACTCGGGCTTCCCCCTCGTGACCAAACCACACCAACCGTGGGTAAACCCAGCATTACCGACACCCAGGTGTGGGTTATTACTATATTATTTCATACAGCTGTGAGTATTGTTGTACTTTGTAGCAATCTGAACCATTTCACATTTGCTAGCCCCTTAATTAGATTCTGCTTCTAATTGCATCACTTATGTCTGTGCCTCCTTCTTAGAGGGTCTCAGAGTAGGTAGTGGGGAAAGACTTAGCTATCCATCAGATGTGCCAGTGATGCTTCACAGTCTATACTGATAGAAAAATGTAGCACATGCTATGCAACACAAGCCTGTATCTCCATACTAACAGTAAATGTCAGACACAGCAAATCTATACCACAAATGTGAATCCATGCCTTGTTACTGATGGGAGATGGATGTTCTGATACATTGTCTGCAGTTCGCAATGAACTCTTCATAGTAATAAATGAGTATTCCTTTTTTAACTCCTTTATTAAATTATTACTGAAGACATAGGCAAACACATTATCAGTAAAGAAAACAATTTTAACATTTTTACATTTAAATACAATATACATCACATATATTTTCTTTGCTACGATCAACAGTCTAACATTACAAAAATTGCTGAGTTCCAGCCTTCTCTTAAACCTCACTCCTCCTCCTGAACATTATTGTGCATTTATTCTTCCTACAATTTCCATCTACTTCTATGTAATTGCTCCTTCCCTTTTATAAAGGTCCCTCTTCTAGTTCTATCTCTTTTATAATATTCAGTGCAGCAGTAGCGTTGTTGCCTCACAACAAGAGGTTCTCCTGTTCGATTCTCGGCTTGGGTTGGGAGTGCCTTCTGTGTGGAGTCTGTATGTCCTCCCCCACGGTCGAGTGGGCGTTCAAAAGACATGCGTTGAATGGGCATGCCTTTGTTGAAGGTTGGGTGTTGGGCTGGCAGCTCAACACCATAAAAACCAACTGCCAATCATTAGCGGACCGAAGTTCCACTGTGGCAACCCCTAACTGGGAAAAGCCGAAAGACAAACAACAACAACAACAACCTCAGAAACAGTTGAGGCAGACTTTGATTTCCATTTTCTAGCAATTGCTTTTTTGCAGCCAACAGAATTAAACTTAATAAGGCCTTACTATGTTTAGTTTATTCTTGATTGTGATGAGGGACAGGTTCATAACCTAGATGCTCCCTTCACTCTGGAATAAAATCCCAGTCCAGGTTAGGCAGAGTCCCTCATTGACTCTCTTCAAGAGGAATCTTGATGAGTGGATGGGAGATCGTAGGTTTACCCCGGGTATCACTTCTGTGTCACTGTTAGACAGAGGCACAGTATACTAACCTCGAAAAAGGGCATAGCAAAATAAATTTAAAATGGGTGGCGAAAGCCAAACACATTCTGGCTAGGCTTATAAATGCCCTAGGGCAGATGGCCTAGTATGAACCTATGAACCTATGATGAGGCACTTAACTAGTCTGGTTATACTAATCAGCACTACTGGGCCATGGCTTTTAATGTACATGGGTTATGTGCGCGTGTGTTACTGGTGCACGGTAATACTAGTAGTGAGGGTTTAATGCCACCTTCCTTGCTATAGGCAAATGTTTTTCACATTAATATATCTGTCACTGTTTATCTAATTAACTCAATAATCAGGATGCACAATTTATGCTGTGAAACTAGGAGTCAGTAATTTTCTTGAGGAATGTGCTAAGCAGTGGAGAGATAGTGCCAAACAAGAGAAAGATGAGATATCAGTATCACTGAACTGTAGTTTACAGACCACAGAAGGGCACTGAACTATCC
Organism: Protopterus annectens; assembly: GCF_019279795.1. Lineage (NCBI taxonomy): Eukaryota > Metazoa > Chordata > Ceratodontiformes > Protopteridae > Protopterus > Protopterus annectens. Next base: position 666,236,523 of record NC_056736.1, on the reverse strand, counting down.
AGCAATCGTATTTTATCCACCTTTGCCTCAAAGAGTTTCTTATGGAAATTCTATAAAAGCAATTTAAAACCTTTGTCCATCTTTCAGTTGAAAATGTGAAGGAAATGCAGAGCTTACATACAAAACTCTATCCCTGGGGTTCAGCAAGCTCTGCACGGTGTGCAGGAATAGTGCAAGAGCTGCTGGATGCAATATGGCCGACGAGCGATCCAGGAACGAGCTCCCGGGACATGCAAGAGCGCTCCTACACTATTTCTGCATGGAGACAGCTCCTGTATGCTAATTACTCCATTTGCTGGTGAAAACCATGTAAATGAGGTGAATTAGCAATCCAGGAAGCAGGCAGGTGTCTGTGCAGGAATAGTGTAACCTGCAGAAATGTATTAATTTACTAACCGAATACATTTCTGCAAATTACAAAACGGAGGCATGACAGCTCCAAAGAAAGCATGTATTCAATGTAGTAGGCATGCCATTGGCCAAATATATGACCATTGGCATGGGAAATAGTAGCAAAATTATAAAAAATAACTTTTATTTATTTATTTTTTTGGCCGATTTCGGCCATTTAAGCGTAGGGCAGTGGTGCGCAAATGGGATCGACCCGAAAATAAGGAAAAAATTGGAAATAAGCTTTTAACCCAAATCAGCATTCTGCCATGATAGTCAATGGCATGCATAAGATAACAATACCATGGAATAGTGGTTGGTAAGGGGGAAGGCTGAGTGTCAGTTTTGTAACCATGCATTAGCAGTCAGTTTTATGCAAATGAGAGGACTGTTACTGAATCACAGATTTCCCCCTCAGTGCTAGCTTGCACCCAGCCGTGTAGGTGCATTAACACCATGATATAAGCATAAAAGGTAGAAGATCTCATAAGGGGAAGTGTCATGCATGCTGTAAGCTTATTGGAGCTCTGTGGGCTGTGTTTGCCCTTAGCTAAGCACAGCTAAGGAAGGGGATGTCTAGCTGCCTAGCAGTGTTTATGTTGCCTAAACTGGTGTGCATGCCGCGCTCTGGGTTTTAAACAAAAAAAAACACAGAAAATAGCAGCTCTGTTCACATTTGAGAACTGAATATGCACCTCGGGGCTTAAACGGGAAGGCAATGGGAAGGGCAAACAGCAGTAAGAAGGTAATCAAGGAGAACTAGCATAGCTGGCAGGTGAAATGTATCAGATCAGCCAATTACACAGGCAGCAGCCCAACCCAGCACACTGCTATAAACTATGCAAACATCTTTCATTCTTGTTTTTCCCATATACTCTACAGCATCGGTGTACACAGACGGGAAAATTTTACCTGACAAAACTAACAAAATGATAGGGGCTGCTGTCGCTCTCATACATCAATATGTGGAACAGGCTCAGGGTGGTGAGGATGAGAATGCTGATGACCAACCCACAGTGAGGAGAAGGAGAAGAGTGTACAGACCCAGGGTAACCTATTAGGGGCTACATGAGTTGGAGGTAGCGGAGTGCTATAGGGTGGACAATGACATCATACAGCAAATTGTTGAGTTGTGCCTGCCACACCTCACACACAGAACCAACAGAGGGGAACCAATCCCAGTGGATACCAAGGTATGTGTAGGATTAAGAATACTAGCCACAGGTACCTTCCAAAGGCCAACTGGGGATATCATGGGGATCTCACAGACATCAGCATCAAGGGTACTTCACCAGTTCCTGTATGCCATGTCAGCACATGCTGGTGAGGACATATATTTCCTCAACACCCATGAGGCGTTGACTAGCAATATGCATCTCTTCCACCAAATAGCAGAATACCCTGAGGTAGTGGGTGCTATAGACTGCATGCACATACACATCAAAGCACCACCTGGTGAATGGGGTAGGGTCTATATAAACCGCGAGGGCTTCCCCTCTATCAACTGCCAGGTCATGTGCGAGGCCCAGGGCATTATCTTGAATGTGTGTGCTGGCAGCCCTGGAAGCTATCATGACTCCCACATCTGGCATATGACACAACTGTACCAGAGATTTGCCAGTGGGGACATCCCATATGGCCACCTAGTGGGGTATGCTGGTTATGCACTGGAGCCGTGGCTGATGGCACCCATCAGAAATGCACACACACCCGAACAAGAACTCCATAATGAGGCACATGCACAAACCAGAATCATAACAGAGCATGTGTTTGGGATGCTCAAGTCATGTTTCCGGTGCCTGGACATATCCAGTGGAGCCTTGGAGTACTCTCCAGCTACATGATGCAGCAGGAACAGCACAGGGCAGGGCCACACAGCCCTCCACCATTGCCAAGACCAGAACAGGCACAGAGTGACTCCGAGGAGGAACAACCTGAGCCTGCCCATGAAGGCAGAAGGAGGTGTGACCAGTATGCCCAGGCTGTAGCAAAGAGGCAATGCATAGCACATAGACTGACATGGTAGGGACTCAGGGAATGACACCTCTCTCTGACTTGCACATACAGTAAAAGGGATGCCAAACATGACACTACCTGCGCTTTACCATGTATAAGGAGTGTACTATGTGCATCCAACATAGTCAGCCCTCCAGCACCATCCTCAATACTGGCACAGCCACAAGGTAAGTCACTCTTCCTATCAATTGCTGAATGGAGTAGTATGTTCTGCTAGTTGTATCTCTGGTATGGATGTGAGCATGCAAAGGAATTGGGTGGCTGAATGGGATGACAGCAGATAGTGGACACCTATATGGGCAGCATGAAATCCATAACAAATAATGGTGTCAACAAAGTAGGCAGTACTAGACAAGGTGACAAATCCCACTGCAATACATGTGGTGGCCCACATGTTTGTCAATAGGACACACACATGCATGTCAGTGAGGCTCACATACCTAACAACAGCCTCAGAAAGCAGTAGAGGTGTAGATGACTATAAAGAAAGACTGTGCTAAGGCCTCCAATTGATGGCAATGGAGAAGAGCCCCCCTCCAGACCTACACAGACAGACTACAACAGGTTTGGCAGGTGTATGTTAGTTCTGAAGGGTAAGAAGTCTGAAACTGAAATATAGGTCAATAAAACCTAAGATCTGTACTCTGCTGAAATGCCTCTAGTCTGCATGATAGGTCAGAATACAAAATGAAACTGAAGCCAACAGAGCACCTGAAATATCAGTACAGTCATAGAAAATGTTTACAGTTGTCAGGTATGCCCCCCCCCCCCCCCACAATCCTATGTAGAAATGCAGTAACATGTATGTGTGGGTTTAATAACAGTGGAGCACAGATTACCTGAGCTGGCCCAATTTACAGGATAGATTGTTGCATGTGTACAATATGCAAGGGTCTGTGTATTAGGCTGTGTGCTGTATATTGTGTGGAAGTGGTTAGCATGTAGGTATAGAGGGTTGTGTCTTGGTGGCCTATGGCCACTACTATTGATGACAGGGCCATGCTCTGACAACTGCAGTGCCAACCATAATGCATCCCAGCAATACCCAATTCAGCAGTCATCCATACTCACTGTTCAGATGTCAATATCTGTCACCATCTGAAAGATGGACATGCCGTGAATGTGGACCCAGACATACACACAGTACACAGGTGGAAGTACCCTAGACGGAGTACATAAAATGTAACTGACAACTGCACACATCTTTGGAATTGTACATACAGGTTAGCAGCACATTAGTTGTCTGTGTAGTATGGAATACTGATGTAGCCTGGCCAATCACTGGCAGACCACAAAAGGCACAGTTATGAAGTAATGAGAGACTGCCTATGTCCCCGCACAAGGCAGCAAAAGGGGAATGTCCCAGTTATATCTGTGAGTCAGCTGCAAGAAACTTCGATATCACACATGCACTCAGCTCACCCCACCATCAACCACAGGTTTATCACAGGTCATATCTCTGCGGTTGGGAATGAGTACAGTATGACCTCCACTTCTGTATGGGAAATAACACAGAAAGCAGCATGCTGAAGAGGTGTCCCATGCAGGTGTGTCCCTAGCTGCAAGCAGCACCCTGCCAGCATCCAGAATAATGGATTAATATGGACAGGAACTATTGCCATTAACACCTCGCACACTTACCTTGTCACCCCAGGGGAATCTAGTGGCTGACAGCCTGGGACTGTAGGAGTGACAGAATACACTGGCCTGCTACAGATGACCTGCATCACTACCAAATGCCCTACAGTCCTCTGTCAAAGGCCTGTGCCTCACCTGCACTGCCAATATATGTTATCTCATGGGGTCCCAACTAACAACATAACACAGTCCACAGAACACAAATGCAAGGCCATATAGACAAATCCCAGTAGCATGCCCACCATGTCCTACTGCATGAACTGTGGACCAACCCCTAAATACTGCTGGGATGAAGGGACAACTATAGGGATACTTCTCAGATATCACTTGCATAATGTTAGGAAGAGGATAGAATAACAGAGTGGGGGGTGTAGAAGCATGGACGCCATGGAGTGCATGAAGTCTGAAACTCTGTGTGCCCATACTACCCCTGGCTACAAACCTGCTTGTAAACCACAATGTGAAGGGGAACTCACCAGATATATGAGCACTGCCTCTGGGTAACCTGGGTGAATCTGAACAGCTGAAAGGTATGGTCACAGCAGGATATGGCCATTCTGTTACGTTGATAGATGTACAAGCAGGGGATCCTCAGCCACCACAGTACAAAGTTGCTGGACCATTTACACAGACCCATCCACGAGTGTCTGCTAGTACCCCTCCAGAATGGCATGATTTTGCAAGAATATGTAATCTGCAGACCACAATACTGGACACAGCTTCATTTATCTTGTATTTTCCAGGAAATAACTGTGAGCAAATAAGTATATCTGTCAGTAGTTGATGACATAATACAGCACAGTGTAAAACATATGTCTGAATATCTCTGCTAACACCAACCATGTAACACAAGCAGCACAGACATAATGGTTACAGTATCCCACTATCTTTCATCCATTGTGACTCCATATTATCAACCTATCTACAGATATCCTGCAGAAACAGATTGTTAGCTGTAGGTATAGAACAGCAAATCCTGGACTGGAGTACAACCTACTTGGGATGGATTCACAAACTCAATACAGAAGGTCATACTGGGCATGCTCCTACACTTAGAAAAATGAAGCCCATGTCTGACGACAACAGTAGACTATACATATCTGCCAGTCACAGATGTCTGTGCACACACACCACATTGCACACCATTCATGCTTTGCATGCACATTGGATAGGAATACTCACACTTATCCAAGGTCAGCACACTATAATAGGTCAAACACACACACACACACACACACACACACACACACACACACACACACACACACACACGCACACACACATAGATGTGGGGAAGAGAGGCACAGAGAGATTTCCATCATGAGGCCTGTCCCACCCACCACATGTGCAATTGGCCAATATCACATGATGTGCCGACATCAATCACTGTAAACATTTGCTTTTGGTAGCCCTCAGCCCTGTAGTGTCTGTGGTGTTTGTGATAACTGTGTAACCTAGCATTTGTATACCCAGTCCTATCAAATGTAAAGTTGTGTGTGACTGAGTGTTGTGTGTGTTTCCAGAGGAATGGTTTGTGGCCCATTCACACACACTGCACTTCCCATTGCCTGTGTTAGCACTCATGCTGATGTTAGTCACCTTGAAATAACCCTCTGGCCACCATAAGCTCCATGGTGATTGCGATAACTGTGTAATGCTACAATGTAACATATTAGTTAGGTAGGAGTTATAATCCCAGACATGGCAACTGTGAGACACTGTGTGTGTGTTGAGATTAATAATCTTGAGGCCATTCACAGTCACTACACCTCTCATTACTCTACTTTAGCAAGCCTGCTGATGTCAGTCACCTTGCAATACCCCTTTAGAGAAGGGTCAGCCCTATAAGCTCCGTGCTGTGTGCGATTGTGCAATGCTATAATGTAGCATACTAGTTAGGTAGAAGTTCTAATCCCAGCCATGGCAACTGATTAATGATTTTGAGGCCATTCACAGTCACTACCCCTCCCATTCCCCTAATTTGAAATACCCCTTTGGAGAAGGACCAACCTTGTAAGCTCCGTGGCATGTGCGATAACTGTGTAATGCTATAGTGTAACATACTAGTTAGGATGGAGTTCTAATCCCAGATATGGCAAGTGTGTGTGTGTGTGTGTGTGTGTGTGTGTGTGTGTGTGTGTGTGTGTGTGTGTGTGTGTGTGTGTGTGTGTGTGTGTGTGTGTGTGTGTGTGTGTGAGATGGTGTTTGTGTCCTTGATAATACCTGATATTATGGACAGTCACACTTACTAATCTCCCCGTACCCCTCCTTTAGCACTGCTGCTGATGTTAGTCACCTTCAAAGATACCTGTGGAGAGTTCTGTAACATATAAGCTCCATGACAAGTACCATAAATGTGGAACAATGTAGTAGTAGTAACTACACAGATATGGGTATGAATTTCATCTGTGGTAAGTGTTTGTGTGTGTACCTTAAAGATTTAGGCCCCATTTACAACCAGTACACATATCAAAGCCTGACTTTAGCAGTCCTGCAGATAACATCCACCTTAGAAATACCTGTTGACAATCCTAAACCATGTCAGATCAGTTGTGCATGTGGTAAAGGTGTAACATAATGGTCTGTCAATCTTGTTAGATAGAGGTTTGAACCTCACTCCTGGCAAATATAGATGTGTTTAGGGTAAAATTATTTTTGGGATCTCTCACCCACTACATCACCCAATGCCATTATTTACAAGGGCTGGTGATGTTCCTCACCTTAGAAGTACCTTGGGACAACATCCATCCTATAAGCTCCGTGGCACCTGTGATAAATGTGGTACACTATAGTAGCAATACATAGCTAGGTAGGGGTCTGAATCTCAGTACTGGCAAGTGTGTGTGTGTGTGTGTGTGTGTGTGTGTGTGTGTGTGTGTGTGTGTGTGTGTGTGTGTGTGTGTGTGTGTGTGTGTGTGTGTGTGTGCGTGTGTGATCAGTATTCTGTGTGGAGGTTGCTGTGATTATGTAATAACAGGATGCATTGTGGGGTGGGCTTTGTTAAATTATTATGTTGAGGACCTAGTATATGTCACAATGTCCACCTTACAAGGACAACAGATGTCAAACACCAGAGAAGCTGGTGTAGACAATCCACAGCCCTACATGTGACATTATGAATTGGTGAACAATATAGGCAACCCTTCTATTACTCAGAGAACACTCTCCACCCATGTGTCATACACAAATAGACTTGGCTACGCAACAAGCACTATATTGGTAGTTCCCTGCATATTGCCTCACAGATAGTAATCACGGTGTGATTGCAGTGGACTACATGCCTGATAACCACAACATTGCCACTGAAATCAGAAAGTACTGTGATGTGTTACATATCCTGAGTGTGTATTATCCAGCAAGTAAAAGGACATGGCACCATGTTCCATCCCCACAGTAGGCAGATAAATGCTTACAGTACTCCTTTTGCTATGTTCCCCACTGGACACCTGCAACAACTGCAGAGTCTGCAAATGTAACCCACAAAGGGAATACCATGCCTTATACACATGCCCTGTATGGACAGACACCACTAACTCGACTACCTATATCATACTGTTAATGTAGGTGCAAGCACAGCCTCAGTTCCATAGCCAGGTCTCACCAAATGAGGTCAGGAATGCTACATCAAAAGATAACAATCTGTCCACACAACATGCCCCAGAGACCTCAAGTACACTTCCACATGTCAAAGAACATGTGTGTGGGACATGTGCACAATCCAGACACTGTCCATGTTATGGAATGTAGGTCACATACATGGGAGGCAGTGCACATCACTGGCCACCCACAATAGTAACCTAGATGAGTGGATGGTGAATAGAATACCCACCCGTGGGGACCACTCCATGGACTACACCCCTGAGCAACACTGGAGACTAATGTCATGTGGCCTGATGCCAAGGTATTCTCTTTGCCTAGCCTTGTACAGCCATCATGGCCATTCACCTACTACACACATGTGAAGCAATGAACCTATGCATCTCAGTACTGGCAAGTGTGTGTGTGTGTGTGTGTGTGTGTGTGTGTGTGTGTGTGTGTGTGTGTGTGTGTGTGTGTGTGTGTGTGTGTATATGTGTGTGTGGAGATTAATGATTTTGAAGCCATTCACACTCACTATACCTCCCATTGCCTTACTTTAGCATGCCTGCTGATGTCAATCACCTTGAAATAACCCTTTGGCCATGTTTCATCCAAATAAGCTCTGTAGTGCTTGTGATAACTGCTTGATACTGTAGTGTAGCAAACTAGCTAGGTAGGAGTTCTAATCCTGATCCTGCCAACTATGATAATGTGTGTGTTTTCCTGAGAGTGTGTGTGTGTGTGTGTGTGTGTGTGTGTGTGTGTGTGTGTGTGTGTGTGTGTGTGTGTGTGTGTGTGTGTGTGTGTGTGGGTGTCTTCATTCACACCTGCTTTTGTGGACATTCAGACTTGCTACACTTCCCTTACTCCTCCTTTAGCACTGTTGCTGATGTTACTCACATTCAAAGATACCTTTGGACAGGTGTCCAACATGTAAGCTCCGTGGCACTGTTTGGTATCTACTTCTCTGAAGTACAGGCTAACACAGAAGGTCTTTGGCTAAGGAAGTTCGCAGATGACTGCAAACTTGGAGCCATAATTGAAACTCCTAATGATGTGGACATCTTACAAAAGGGCCTCATTGAGAAAGATGCCTTGTGTCAAAGCCATGGCCTCAAGCTCAATGCCAAAAAGTGCATTGTCATCCCTATTGGTAAAAAATCTGTACCCATGAACTACCACATAGGTGGTAGTCTACTGAACACCGAAAATGTGATAAAAGACCTTGGGACACAGGTAGATAGTAGTCTCTCCTTTGATTATAACATCACCACAGTAGTCAGGAAATCCTTAAATGTGGCACACCTCATCACAAAAGGTTTCTCATCGGGGAAAAAAGAGGTCATTGTTCCCCTCTACTCATCACTCATTAGACCCATTACAGAATACAGCACCCCTTTTGGTATGTACCTCACAAGACATCTACAACAACTGGAAAGGCCACAGAAATACCTCACAAAGAGGATTATTGGCCTCAATCAGATGCCCTATGCAGACCATCTCAAAAAACTCCAGCTTTACTCCGTCGCATATTGCCTACTCAGAGGCGATCTCTGCCTAACATACAAAGCTATGTTAAATCCAGAGCTGATGGACATGCTCCACTTAAAGAAATCCTAATCCCTCTGAGCTACACATTTTAGGGACCTAAACCTTGTCACCACAATAATCAGAAGATTCTGGAAGGATAGATTCCTATCCCAGAGACTTCCCATTCTCTGGAACAAACTACCTATCTATATCAAACAAAGCTCATCATTAGCACTCTTCAAGAAAAATCTTGATGACTGGATTGGAGATAGGAAATTCACCCCGGGGATCACTTCTGTGGCTCTGCTCGACAGGGGCACAGGAAAATAATTTTCTTGGGTGGTGAAAGCCAGGGTAGTTTTTTGGCTAGGCTTATATAGGCCCTAGGTCCAGTAGCCTAGTACCTACCTATGAACCTATGAACATCTGCATAACACTGTAATAGCAATACATAGTCAGGTAGGGGTTTGAAACTCAGTACTGGTAAGTGTGTGTTTGTGTGTGTGTCATCAGTATCCTGTGTGGGTGTTGGGGTGATTGTGTAATGACAGGATCCATTGCAGTGGGGGTTTTGCTACATCATTATATTGAGGACCTATATGTCCCAATGTCCACATGACAAGGCCAACAGTTTTCAAACACTGTAGAGGTTGTTGTAGACAATTCACAGCCATAAATGTGTACAGCCATGTGCAATTACTATGTGACAGTATGGATTAGTAAACAATATAGGCAACCATTATAATACCCAGATACCACTCTCCACCCACGGATCATACACAAACATGCTTAGCTCTTATTTTCTTACTCCCTTCCTTTCTTACCTTTTCTCTGTCTGTCTGTCCCTCTCTCTCTCTCTCTCTCTCTTTCTCTCTCTCTCTCTCTCTCTCTCTCTCCCCCCCTCCTTGCATAGGCAGCAGCTTGAGTTTTGTAAGTAATGCTCATGATCAGCTGATGGGCTGTGCACAAATTGCAGTCACCCACTTGCTAACTGCATGTGGAACAGCTGTGGTATCATTCCTATAGCCAATTGCATGGAAACACACGCCTATAACGAAGCACTTCATGTGGGTGTTGGCCCTTTTCCTTCACTGTGAGCTGCCCATTTCCTTCACTGTGAGCAGGACTTCACGTGGGTGTTTGACAAACAGCATCACAGAGGGTAAGTTGGAAATACCTCTTGCAACATACACTGTGAAGACAGGCCAACACACAGGAGGGAGATGTTTCAGACATGAGAACAGAATGTAAGTATTGCTGTTCTACATTTGAAGTAAAGTTGGTTTAACAGGGTTTGTGTGGATATGGCTGTTCTACGTGATTTAAAGTCTGGCATGACAGTGTTATGTGGTTGAGGAAACTCTCACCTGTAAGGCTATCTGCAGCCTGGCAAGAGTTTGGATTCTTACATGTGGTGTGTTACTCACACATTTCCTATCTTTAGAAATGCAGTAGCATACTCTGATGATTGCAGTCAGTACATGGTGGCATCCATGTGAGTTACTGACTTCATATCCCTCAGAAGAGATTTGTCACAACAAACCCTGTTACACCAGGAATTTTCTCAGTTCATCACAGCAATATGTCAATACTGGCCCTGTGTTTGTGCCTCCGTCCACCAAGTCTGTCACCCTTTGTCCATATGTCATGCAGTAAGAGGTGCATATGTACAGTATATCATTATTTACTGACATCATACCCGATAACAAGGCAATGAGATATCAGACTGCTAGACATGTTATGTATAGTAGGCCTTATATTTGAGGACAAACCCTGGACATTCTGTTGTAGTCTGTACATTAGTGAGGTCTGTGTACTTATGGTGATTGTTGACAGAGTGTGTATTGTGAATATGTTACCTGGCCTGTGTGCAGACTGTGGTAGATGTCATTGTTCTTGGTCCTGTTCTATCTGACGTTGCATGCTGCTCCAGTTTATGGTACCCTGTCAGCATACATGTTTGTAAGGCCAGACTGACACATGTCTCATATCACAGTCAGGCATCAGAATACACTGTGTATTGGGCCAGTATATGTAGGGCTAGTGTGTGAGTGGCACATGTGAGGATGGTTTTGTTCACACAGTCCATATACTGTACTATTAATTAGGCTTACCATAATGTAACTGTGACTGTGTTCAGATTGGTTGTGGGCATGCACTTTCACACTGGTGTCTGTTACTCCATGATATTACATGCCTGTAGTGCCTGCTATATTTGCAAGTACATGTGTATTCCCCCATAGGAAACTTGGGTCAATGTTGTGGCAGTCTGCCTGTAGTTTTCACAGTGCTTTGTGACATGCCTAACAGCTCAGTGTATTTACCTAGTGTAATGTTATGTCCAGATATTTGTCAGATGTACTGTTGCCTGACTACCATAAGTGTTGTGTATCTCTGAAAAAGTAGTGGGATGCTGTGAAGATTGGGCTTGAGACCTTTGCTCCTCCGGTTAATATGTGCTAGGACAGACAGGAGTGTGTGACTGCATCAACTGTGTGAGCTTATCTATTCCTTTATTTTTGTGATATCCCCATTTACATGGCTGTAAACATCCACTTTGTCAGGCTTGGTCCACACATCTTGCACTAAGGAGTTCTGTGAAAACCTATGGGCTGACCAGATTGTGTCAGACTGTCCACGTTTATTGGTCATGTCTCTGCTGTATTCCACTGGATCATTACTGTGATTTGTGTGATACTTCACTGTTATGATCTTATGATGTCTGTCAGTAACTGATGGTGTGTAGATGTCAGTATCAGAAGTGACTTCCCACACAACATGTCTGTTGACACAGCCCCTGTTACTGTAGCAACATTCTACATTTATACCTGCAATACTTACATTACATCCCCTTGCACTAAGAGGTTGTGACTACTGGTGCTGAGGTATGACTCCACTACACACTACATGTTATGGACACATGTTTTATACACACACACACACATATATATATATATATATATATATATATATATATATATATATATATATATATATGTATATATATATATGTACATATATATATATATATATATATATATATACACACACAAATATATATATATATATATATACATAAATATATATATATATATATATATATATATATATATATACATATATATATATATATATATATATATATATATATATATATATATATATATATATATATATATATATATATATATATATATATATATATATATATATATATATATATATATATATATATATATATATATATATATATATATATATATATATATATATATATATATATATATATATATATATATATATATATATATATATATATATATATATATATATATATATATATATATATATATATACATATATATATATATATATATATATATATATATATATATATATATATATATATATATATATATATGTGTGTGTGTGTGTGTGTGATGCACATGTATACATATATCTACATATGTATCCCACCATATTTATCTGATATGTGTATATTTAGATATAACAACATACTGATTCAACACTATTTTCACTAACAAGTACTAAACAGTTGTAGAAGTCAAAGCAGTTGTTCACTGCAATTCAGTATCTGTATTGAAAGATATATTTAAAAAAATAAACATCTTCACAGCTCTGATGGCTTAGTGGTTAACTGCTGTGACTTCAGTGTACATGGTACTGGGTTCAAGAACTGCAAGGGATGTTTATTTTGAAGCTACGCAGAACAAGGACTATTGGATACAGAGTGGTTAAGGCAGTTTTGAGCAGCTTTAAGCAAGTTTGCATGTGTTTGCACATCAGTAAGTGGTGCTAAAACAAAAAGGCACTTATACAGTGCAGGCTTTGCTTACCAGGGCGCAAATGTGCTTAACTTTTATATTTAAACCATGATTACACCTACTAAGCATAGGTCAGCCCTTGTAACCAGTGATCACATTCCAGTCTGATGAAATAGCAGGGTAATGACATTTTTAATAAGTGTATTTAATTCCATGTGCATAACATGCTTATATGTGCTGTCATTACAGTAGCAAGGGATGTGAGTATATTGTATGAGACACCTGAGTATATATGGCTAGTAGAACAATCTTTTCTCTTTGTACGTGTTTCATACATGGGTAGTATCCCAGGTTATATGCAGTGACACTTGCATGTATTGTACCATTATGTTACTACTGTTAACAGTGCTTTCCCAAGTAAGAGTAGATTGCAGATTGTATTACTGGAACCATACACCCCTGCATGCAAAGCTGGACTCTGAGTAATGACTATCATATTATTGGTGTGTGAGCTGTGTGTTATTAAGTATTTGCTACTGGATATTGATCTGATATGTGGATATTAACTGTAGACTACTATGCATATAGGACATGTCATTGAGGGCTGCTGTCATGTAGTAGTGTCAGACATCTATCTGTCAAAACATTCATCCTAATATCCTAATGCATAATCTGTTGGCTAGCTGATTTCTGTTTGTCTTCTGTACAGATGTGCAGATGTCAGATATCCATCTTGGCTGCTTACAGGCAATCTATGCTTGACTGACACTGACAAGTCTGCCCAGCTGTGTTATGAATGCCACAGCTAGGAAACCCCATCCTGTATGCACCACATGCCATGGATACCTCAGCTAGACTACCACAGTCAACAGAACATGCTTGGGTACAGGTCTCCAACCCAGACACTGGCCGTGTTATGTAATATATGTTGCATACATTTCATTTGGAGCACCTCACTGGCCCTCGGCAAGAGAAAAACAGATGATTGGATGTTGCATTTAACTGTCACCCTAGGGATCACTCAAGTGGCATCAGCTGATAGATGGCTTGCTGACAAATATCAGGTGGCATGATACCAGTGTACCCACATCCCCTACTCTTCTCATCTCCACATGGATATTAGCCTGGTACACACCTAGGAACACCTGGACTTATGGACCCCAGTACTGACAAATGTGTCAGTGTGCATTACTGAGAATAACAGTGTATGTGTGTTTGTAAACTTGTAGTTGATAATACCCTGAAGGCCTTCTCACCCACTACACCCGCCATTGCCATATTTAGAAATGGCTGCTGCTGCAATGGACATTAAATGTACCTTGTTGCACTCTTCACCCTATGGGCTACTTGGAACTTGCAGTACCAGCATAACACTGTTGTACACATGGGTAAATAGTCATGGGTTACCCTCTAAGTTCTGGCAAGTTTGTGTATGTGTGCGAGTGTGTATATTTATAGGCTACAGCATTCTGAGGTCACATTCTCCAAATACAATACATCTTGCGATACATTATAAGGGATAGTGATGTTGCTGATATTAAGAGAGCCATGACAAACCCTCACCCTACTATCCCTATGGCATGTGCAGTAAATGCTTATCCCTGTAGTAGCATTAATTAGATAGACAAGGGGTTGTATTGCAGTCCTGGTCAATGTGTGATTCTGGGTATGTTAGAGCATTATCATGGGTTTCAGTTAGTAAAATATCCAGTGTGGGTGTGGGTGCTGGGTATACTGTCTTTAGACCATGGTACCTCCAATACATGCCCCAAGGTCCACTGTATGAGGACTACTGTCACCATCAACCATACAGGTAACTGATTACACTATCCAGCCCAATGATGCATGTGGTGTGTGCAAATTTTCTGCAACAGAATGGACTTACTGACAAGGTAGTTAGCACTGATAAACCCAGGTCTCTCAGATGTGTCTATGACTGTTATGTGTTTGTCAATATGTATATGACAGTATGTCATACCATGTATTGTTCATTAACACACAGTTCATCCCCCATTACCATACTGTACAAGGCCTGGTGATGTTCTTCACTTAACAATAAACTCGGGACAAACCTCATCCTAAAAGCTGTGTGATGTGTGCAATTAAGGCCAAACACATTAGTAGCAATAAGTACATAGGTAGGGGTTCTACTCTCAGTGTTGCCAAGTAAGTGTGTGTGTATGTGAAGGGATCTCCTTCAGTTTGCAGAAAATAGATGTCCCAGGAGGTCATTTGTCTGAGAACTGACTGCCAAATGCTAACAATTCAAAGGAATCATCTTATGGAAAGTCATTCCATCAAAACTAGTAGTGGATGTGTAAATGCCCTCTTCCCCACTGTACAGCAATAATGGAGTTGGTATATATAGTTGGGTGTAGATGTGGGCACAGCCACCCTCATTGGGGTTATTGTTGTGTATCCCCCTGCTTAGTCTGCTGTAATACTGTACAGTGTATGTTAACAGGTTAAGTAGTTGTCAATCACACTATGTGTGGTTCTATGCCACCCCACACCCTCCAAAGTGGAGGGCTGTGCCACCCACATCAGCACACATATGTTTACCAACTCCAGGATTACACTATATTGGGGAAGAGGACATATACCCTGCCAGTACTATCGTCCATGACATTAAACTGGCAGACCGATTATTTACTGATGTGATGTTTTGCCTTTTTTGTCTTGGTGGAATTACATAGGCTAAAATGAGTTCACTGCAAAATTACGTACATCCATGTGTACAATATTCTCTGTGTATTGCATCAACACTAAAGCCTGTGTGTCTGTGTGTGTGTGTGTGTGTGTGTGTGTGTGTGTGTGTGTGTGTGTGTGTGTGTGTGTGTGTGTGTGTGTGTGTGTGTTATTCACAAACATTTGGTGTGTGCCACCCAGCACACTTACCATTGTCCAGTGTAGAAGGGCTGCTGACATCTGCCACCATTAATTCATTTATATACACCCCCTCAGACCTATCAGCTATGTGGCACATGCAGTAACTATTATACAGACCTGTTACTTGTGTTCAGCTGTACCCAGGATATGACACAATCAATGTGTCACCACAGTGCCATACCCCTTGTAGGAAACAAAAGCAGACCAACATCCTGCTGACACATAGACACCTACAACACAAACGGAATACATTATGGAGACCACAATCAGTCAGTGTTAATAACAGCTATAATTCATCATAGCTGGACAACTACACATCCTGACATCTAAGCATTAAATTTTCCAGTTGAAAACATGTTACACAGCATTACATTGCTAAACCTTAGTACATTCACCCTGTGCATCAGAACCATATTAGCATGTCCCTGCTTTGATGGTATGGATGACAGGGATGTGGCACAGGTATCTTCATATGCACAGGGTGTGTTGTTGGTTTGCAGAGACCTATGCTGAGCCATTTAGTTGACATCATGTGTGTGTTAAGGGGTTTCTTTATCAATTGGGCTGTGCAGATGTGGTGTGTGTAGGTATGGAGGTGCCTAGCTGTATTGGTGTTGTGTGTGTGTATGTATGCACACAGTTCTACCATGTGGCTTCCCTATACTGAGGTTTGTTGGGCAGCTGCAGACCATACATGGCAGGGTGTACAGTTCATTGTGTCCAGCCACAGACATGAGAACTGTACCTGCCAGGAGTTCCATGGCCACTACCAGGTACAAGCGCAGATATGGTACTCTCCCCTGATGATGACAAATGTCTGCTGGATCCGGGTCCCAGTTGGGACCAGCCAGGACCACATGCATGTGGCCTGCTGTGTTGTGGTGTGGACAACCCCCCCCCCGTAGTGCTGGTGCTGGTACTGCCACTACGGGAGTGGTTGTGACTTGTTGCATGTCCCCGTAGACCTCCAGCTGTTGGTGTTGCTGACCTATGTCCATGTGGCTGTTGACCTACTCCCACCATATGCTCTAACACAGACATTGCATGGTCAAGAATTCCCACCATCTCACCCAACCATCTATCCAGGACCTCTGCAAAATAACAGTGGGCACCTGCAAGATCATGGATGTTGTCAAGTACAGCAGAATGAGTAGCCCTCTGGAGACACAGACTGTGTCTGGTATAATGTTCCATACGTGCCTGTGCCTCCATGATGGACTGAAACATGTGTCTGGTGACACCTGCTGTGGCACTTCTGCCAGGGACATGATGGCCAACAGCCCTCCTATGAGCACCCCTGTACATCTGCCTGTGTGGTAACTCGCAGGTCATCTAGCCACAGCTACTGTGTACAGACACACTTGCCATAGTCACCACATTGTTGTGTCCCATGCCACCACCTGCTAACTGTCCCTCATCTATGGCCACTGGTGATGGGGTATGTATAGGCATTGTGACTTTTTGTGGGGATAGGGTGGATAAAAGTGGGATGTCAACTGATGGCACAGCTTCAGCCCTTGACAACCCTGCCTGTGCCTCACCATACGTATCATCATTGTCAGAGTCTGTATGGACACTAAAATCAGTTTGCCTGCAGGAGGGACCCTGACCCACCTCGCCACCTGTGAGGGGAAAACAAAAAATGTAATTTAAGACCTGTATGTCATTGCTTACCTCTACACACACACACACACACACACACACACACACACACACACACACACACACACACACACACACACACACACACACACACACACACACACACACACACACACACACACACACACACACACACACACACTTACAGGTGAGGTGGCACAAAGATATTATACAGATCTCTCAGTACCCAACAGTCGACATGCATGACATATGACACTCAACAGCATGCACTGCAGCTATACTCAATGTTTGTTACCAACATTATACATCTCTATGATGCATGAGTTGTGTTAGTAGGTGATGCCCTTCCCCTGGAACACACTGCACCTATGTACACAGTATTGCTGTGCACCTGTTCAGCACCCTGGCATGTACTGTGCACCATATCTCACGAGTGTACACACTAATGAATGTGTATATGTGTGGCAGTTTTGTTTGCTCTGTTGCTCACAGTCCCTTTGTGTTTGTCTGACACATACCTGGGATGATATCAAGACAGATGTCAATAGTGAATGCCTGACCTCTGATTTGCAGATCTCATCATCAGCAGTGCATGTATGAGCAATCCAATCCAATTATTCTGACAAACTTCAAAGCTTACTGTGGCTATGAGGAGTGTACACACCCTTATTGACATGCCAGCCTCTTCCATGATATGCATTGGGGCCACAATATTGCAGATGGTCACATTACACACACCTGATATGTGACATATGACCTATGCAATCAAATGCATTATCAAACAAATGTGTTAGTTGTGCAGATGCTGACTGAGATGCATACAATATGTGGGTTGCATAAGTGTGCACACCCTTAAATTTATGGTTTGTTGCAGCACCTGTTAAGTGAACTACAGCAGTCACTATTCCTGGACAGGGTATACTAGCATGGCCCATCTTCACTTGCCATTATTTGGTCACTCTGCCCTACAAATGTCCCCCAACTCTGCCGTATTGCAAGATCAGCTCATGTGCACAACCCTTGGAGGTCACACAGTACCTTCACTTTTGCTGTGGAGTCAGGGTTATGTCTGGCTCAATTCATGACCTTGACTGTGTTCAGATACAGCCATTCTTAGTGAGCTTAGGATGTATGCTTCAGTTCACTGTTGTGTTTCAGGATGACATCCCTCCCCATCCTCAGCCTTATTGCAGATGCTTGACAACTATGGGGCACAGATGAGTGTCATTTTGCAGTGTTCCAAATTCAGAATGCCATATCTACCGGCCTAGTTCCTGCTAATGAACAGCAAACCTAAAGGTGTACACTGAGCAAGGTACAGATGGGGATGGTGGGCCTGAGGTGGAGTGAGGTGTTGCTTGTGCACCACATGTATCTCTATTAATACTGTCTGCAGGTTTCAGCCTTGGTCTCAGTACACCATTACACATTGCAACACATGCCTTTGGGAGACTTGATGTTATGCATATGCTACCTGTAGTGAGCCCTGGATGATGTTTCCTGAGGAACAACTCTTCCATCTGATTACCCTAACCCGTAGGCCACACTTATGCAGAGTCCAGGCAATTGTTGACACAGGTACTGCACAGGCAGTACTTGCTAGACATTCCTGCTAGTCCCTCAGCGTTGCTGCATGTTTCTGGGTAGCCTCCATGACCAGTTTGCAACATGTGTTGTCATCTGTCTTGGATGGGCATCTGGTTATTTTCTACATTAATGTCTTCCCATACTTCATAGTCACATATATGACAGTCTGCACTGTTTGCCATGGCATATGCAATGGTGAGGTAAGGCTATGTCTCCCACTCCTGAGTGATACCTTTCGGATATGGGATTCATTCCATGGTTTGTAAGATGTGTGCAAGCCATGGCTGCCTCTGTTGCAGGTGAGTGGGCAAATGTCATGGACATACTTCTTGGACAGCAGACCATTACTTGATGTGACATTGAGGCCCTGTACTTGATGGAAGGTGTGTACTCAAGAAGAGTGAATGCTGTCAGTACCTTAAAAGCTGCTTCCACAATATGTTATTTGGAGTGTGTGCACACATATGCTTCCAGTGTTTGTTAAGGTATGTATTCCTCATATTTGTTGTCCTAACATAGGATTCCATATTACACATTCATTGCTTATGTTAGGATCACATTACAGGTTGTAAAAGGTGTGAAATGTGGTATTGTGATATGCCGTTGTGTAGAGATCTGTAACAGTTGTCATTGTAATAGTGGTGTATACACTGTTGTAGCCACTGTATAAGGGTAATGTTTCAGACATGTCTCTACTGTAGGCCATTTGTCCCACCATTATGTTCATCTCTGTCCACACATCTTGCACTGCCAGGTTGTTAGGTATACTGTAGGACTCTTACATACCCTTCAGATATGCCACCATGGTGACCACTGTGATGCAGTGCAGTTAACAGCAACAATAAGTGAACATGTACAGCATGCGTTATGGGTAGGTGTGTTAAATGTGTGCATGGCAAATACCATGGGCATAAAATGGCAGGTGTATTGGCAAACCTGAACAAAACAACTCCATACTCACCAGCTACAGGCTGCTGCCCCAGTAGTATACCAGAGGGCCCTACATAGTTGTGTGAGAGATGTAATGTCAGTAGCCACACCTGTGGCATTGGTACAGGGTGGGAGCAGCATTTCAGGACATCAACAGTACAAACCCATAATACTAGAGATTATGTACATCTGTTCATTACTACACTGCAGCAACAGACTATGTTATCTGACATATGCATGAATATACTTTACAGACGAAGATGGATAAGCAACAGTGGTCTACTAATGTGCCCTGGGGCCTTATCTGCATGCTCCTCGTCCATTGTGTGGGTAGCACCCACCTCCACAATGCTATCATCAGGTTTCTGGCATGGCTGGTGGGTGGGTGCCCCAAGGCTGGCTGGAGCTCCTCAGCATGTGTCAGTGGGAGCTGGATGGCATGACCCCCACCTGTGGCTAGCTGGTCTCACCTAACTGCAGCAACACGCTGACGGGCATGGCATATGAGATCAGTGCAACAATGTCGCACCTGCTCATAACTGCAGTTATGCAGGTCGACATCGTTTACCCTGTGGACGAGCTCATTTCACAGGGCAGTCCTCTCCTGCAGATCATGGGCCATGCATCCAAAGAGGGTTCTGTGATGTTGTACAAGGAAGTTTATTAGTATATCATTCTCCTGGGGAGTATACACAGGGAGACAATCACGGGACATGGTACCTGGAAGACATAAACAGGAAAAATGTCAGAGGACCTCATAGTGCAAGGATATAATAGTTGTTAATTGACATCCCCCCAACATATCTGCAAAAATAATCTGAGCACACAAATCAATGGGTATGTTTACTCCAAACCTACTGTTGGGACACATATCGTATTGTTCAACAAATATTGAAATGTGTTTCTATTGATGTTCCATGTTGAAACACTATCATTGGTGGCCTATTGCTATCAATGTAACCTGCATGCTGTTGTAATGGCCACTGTGGTTCCATATATGCATGTGTTCTGTTTGCTATGCAACTGTTCCAAATCTGGTGTTTTGGGTTAATGTTAATATATATGCATGCTGTTATAACTAATCCTGGATTGAGTTGACTATTACTAACCCACATATGTTCTAAAACTGCAACACAATAGCATGTTTGGGAAGGACATTCCAAACAAACCCACCTCTCCCACCTCAACTGGCCCTGGCACTAGGCCAAAGCACATCTGGGACCTACCCTGGGACCTCCTCATCTGCTGGTCCTGCACTACCTTCAGGTGGAACCACCTAAGGGGATAGGGTTCATTCACCCCCTCGGGAGCAGGGAAAGACAGGATCCTGTCACCTGAAGTCAGGTCCAGTGTCTGGTGCATAGGGAGCTCTGCAGAGAATTGGGAGATCTGCTACACCATCAGCCCTTGCAAGTGTCTAACCCTGGACCCTGCACACCATAGCCACAGCAATTTACCAGTAAGCCATCTGAGCAGCAGATATGTGCGATGTTTTCTCAAAAATATCATGCAGGACAGTCATTCAACAGTAGGGAAAATGTATTTATATATATATATATATATATATATATATATATATATATATATATATACAGTAGGAAAATGTATTTATATATATATATATATATATATATATATATATATATATATATATATATATATATATATATATATATATATATATATATATATAGGTCTAAGACACATGCTCGACTAGCATATGTTTGAATCACAAAACATCGAACACACGTACACAAAAGTGCTTAACATCAAAAAGCGCTTCCGTGTATGTATAGTTCAAAAAAAAAATCTACATTTCTGCAGGGGCTTTGCCCTGCACCCCCACACCCCTACTTTATTATTCTCACTCCGAGATCACACTACAGTGGGGAAAAGGGAATTTTCCCTTAACCGCACTGTAGTTTGATCTACGAAACAGGCACACATACACGAAAGCGCTTGTCGATGTTAAGTGCTTTCGTGTATGTGTGTTTGATGTTTTGTGATTCGGACATATGCTAGTCGAGCATGTGTCTGGATCCCATATGTATATATATATATATATATATATATATATATATATATATATATATATATATATACATATGTGTGTTTGTATATACATGTCTATATAATATATATATATATATATATATATATATATATATATATATATATATATAGTGCATTCAGACATCGGATCAACATCACATGTGGACACAGCCTAACATTAGTGGGGGATACATAGGGACAGATCATAGATATGCCTATTACAAACCTATAAAGTTTGTGCATGATACATTTCACATTACCATGACTGTTCTGAAGGTGGTGAGGTCTGAAACTCATGTGTCTGTCATGACTTCATTACTTCCACCTTCAGATATTTGCCAGACTAATAGATGTTTGGAGGAACAGAACAAACATTATGATGGCTTAAATCTTGACATTCTGTGCAGATCTGCACAGTTGACAGGTATGGCCTACTGCCCACAGAGCCAGATGCTATGTCCATAGCAGTTGTTCAGCAGGACATCATTACAGCAAGTCTTGATGACACATATAAATCTTTCAACATCATCTATCCCATTATTACAGACCAAGTACTACAATCAATTACATGCTGACATGTTTCACATACCTGTTTTATTATTGTGCTCTCTTCTGTGTAACAATTTGTCTTCCTTTTTTAGTAGTATTTTTGTTTTTTAGTATTTTTTTTTATTTCTCTCTGTCTCTATCTCTCCCTTCACTACAGGGATCAAGCTGGTTTGAATAGGTTGCATCGTGGCTTTTGTAGGTGATGCTCATGATCAGGTGATGGCCTCTGCACCAATTGGTGTTCCCCACTTGCTAATTGCATCCAACCAGCTGTGTAGTACTTCCAATAGCCAGTGTCATAGCAACACACTACTATAAATGACTATATCATGTGGGTTTTGTCCCTTTACCTTTCCTGTATGGAAGACATCATTCCTGTGTGTGGTCAGCAGTGTTACAGACAGCAGCTAGCAATACCTCTTACAACAGGACTTGCAGACACAGGCCAACTACATGTTTGTATAAGGTTCTAGACCTAGGGACAGTGTGTGAGTATTACTGTTATATGCATTGAATACTGCTAGTTTTACAGGGTTTGTGTGTGCATGCTAGTTTTGCATGGAATGCAGTCTGTCTGCATAGCTCCCAACTGTGGGCCTATCCACATGATGGCCAGAGGGCTGACTGTTATGTTTGTCTGTTCACCACACAGGTCTTGTCTCTGACATATCAGTGCCATTCTCTCCGTTGATTGCTGTCAGTACATGGGAACATCCATTTGTGTTTCTGACTTCATATTCCTGAGTAAGGGTATGTTACAACCAATCCTGTAACACCAGCAACTTTCACAGTGTATAATAGCAATATTTCAAATATGGCCCTGTGTTTCAGCCTCTGTCCTCCACCTATATACCAGGCTTTGTCCAGATGTCATGCAGTAACACGTTGTTAGGCAATGCCCTATCATTATTTAGTGCTGGCATTCCTGCTATCATTCCAGTGAAGTTGTGGACTCCCACACAAATTGTGGGGTAGGGTCTATATATATGAGGGCTACAGCTGGACAAAACGTGTGTGACTCTGTATAGTCCGGACATCAGTGTATGGAGAACACTGTTATATGCCTTGTAAGACATTTTATGGGGGAGAGGTATTAAATGTTTTTAACCTAGGCTGTTACAACATGTGAGGGATATCAGTAATAAGAAACATTAAGGTATATGGCTGTACATTTTCATACATTTCACCATAGGAACAGTGGTGGGCTAGAGGTTACTGCCTTACACACAGTTCTGTTTGTCAGTGTGATAGTGACATTTTAAGTTAAGCATTGTTATGTAACAGATACATTTACATTGTGACAACTAATACTTTTCCCCCTAGGGGTTGAGTACAGAGTGTAACTGGAGGCTGCTGAAGTACATCTGTAATTAAGTGTTGATTGATTCTTATCTTCAAGGCAAGTGTGTTTTTTACTGTTGTACTACTTGAAGGCTTTAGCCTAGACAGCAAAGTATGTTATGTTTTGCAGATTACTGTATATGTTTTGTTTGAGAGTTACATTAATCAGTTATTATGTATTTCAGACATCTAACTGCTATAAGAAATGGCATAAACAACTGAAATAGTACACAAATAAACATTTATATGTATGCAAACGTGTGTGTGGTGTCCTGTCCTTTGCATTGTGTGTGGTTATATGTTTCATGGGAAAAAAAAGTAATCTCCGTGGTATCCCCAAAGTCTCAAACAACCCACTAAACAAGTATAGTGGGTCCAAAAACAAAACAGTGTAAGAAAATTCTCTTTGTGGAAGATGTTCAGTCCATATATCTCTAGTTAATCACCGTATATTAATCATATCAAACAGCAGTAGTAGAAGTAGCGAACTTAAATTCATCTTAAGTCAAAAAAATAATAAAAAATATATAATTTGAAATATTGTATAGAATTACCAAATATTCGAAAGTAATCCAAGCAAGGCAAGCAATCTGTTTCCAGTCAAAAATCCTTTATTAAGTACTTTGTTTTACTTGGATCGCTTCTCTGCGTACTTAATAAAAGATTTTCGACTGGAAACAGACTGCCTGCCTTGCTTGGATTATTTCTGAATACTTAGTAATTCTGTACAGTATTTCAAATTATATATTTTTTATTATTTTTTTGACAAGATGAGTTTAAGTTCGTTACTTCTACTACTATTGTCTGATCTGATTAATATACAGTGATTAACTAGAGATAAATAGACTGAATATCTTCCACACAGAGAAGTTTCTTACACTGTTTTGATATATGTTTCATGAAACAAGTAATCTCCGTGGTATCCCCAAAGTCTCAAAACAACCCACTAAAGTGTAGTGGGTCCACAAACAAAACAGTGTAAGAAACTTCTCAGTGTGGAAGATTTTCAGTCCATATATTTTTAGTTAATCACTGTATATTAATCAGATCAGACAATAGTAGTAGAAGCAGTGAACTTAAACTCGTCTTAAGTCAAAACAAAACAAAAAATAATAATAGAAAATATATAATTGTACAGCATTACTAAGTATTCAAGCAAGGCAGGCAGGCAGTCTGTTTCCAGTCGAAAATCCTTTTCAACTGGAAAGAGACTGCCTGCCTTGCTTGGATTACTTTCAAATACTTAATAATGCTGTACAATTATATATTTTCTATTATTATTTTTTGTTTTGTTTTGACTTAAGACGAGTTTAAGTTCACTACTTCTACTACTATTGTCTGATCTGATTAATATACAGTGATTAACTAGAAATATATGGACTGAAAATCTTCCACACAGAGAAGTTTCTTACACTCTTTTGATATATGTTTCATGCAATCATTCTCATTTCTAGGAAAGAATCAGACACTGCACATTTGAAAAGGTGGTAACTGTAGGAATAATGGCTGTTTGATATGCTGTGCACCCTCTATATATATATACTCTTTTTATGTAGATCTATAAGTAGTTATATATTTATATGTGTATGTATGTGTATATACATACACACATATATATATATATATATATACATATATATATTTTATATATATATATATATATATATATATATATATATATATATGTATATATATATATATTTTTATATATATATATATATATGTGTGTGTGTGTGTGTGTATGTGTGTATGTGTGTATCATTGGAATGTTTAGTGCTTCCACATTGTACATTCCCTATGGTAGACTGAATGTTCTGCATGATATGTCACAGAAATCATCCTGACATCTTATAGTTGAGATGGCGTACTGTTAACTTGTTGTGGCTATGTTGTGCAGAGTCCTGGGTTCAAGATTCGCAAGTGCTGGTTATTGTGTTGCAAGGCAGATCAGTTCAACTGTGGAGGAAGGGATAATGGCAATAATTACAAGAGATCCCTATTTTGGGCCCCTTCACTCCCATTAACAGTGCCTTTGGTCAGATGTTTTGCAATGAGAGGCTCAGAGTGTGGATCCAATGTGTGAATGCAATACATATATATATATATATATATATATATATATATATATATATATATATATATATATATATATATATATATATATATATATATATATATATATACATACATACACACATCTACATATATAAATACATTTTCCCTACTGTTGAATGACTGTGCTGCATGATATGTTTGAGAAAACATCACATTTATGTACAGCTGAATTGTATTAGTGGTAAAGCACTGTGGCTAGGGTGTGCAGGGCCTGTGTTTTAGACTTGCAAGGGCTGATTATTTTGTTGCTGGGCAGAACAAGGACTGTTAGCTACAGAATGATTAAGGCACTTTTAAGCAGTTTTAAGCAGGTTTGTGCAGGTTTGCGCGACAATAAGCAATGTTAACTTCTGGTTAAATAGGCTTTCAGACAGTTAGCCTGACAGTGCTTAATCTGTGTAGCCATTGCTTGCCATCACACAAACAGGCTTAATCCTGCTTACTATTGCTTAAAAGTGCATACTCCTGCTTACTCCCATGCTAATTTCTTTAAGAGAAAAGAAAAAAGGGGTGATAGGAAACTGGTGAAAAAGGGGGCACGTAGAGGGAAAAACAATAGGGAAAGTAGCCAGGGATGTGCAGGATGGGTGTAGGGAAGGTCCATAGCTGTCCATTTCTTCTACAGCAACAGCTGTGCATATATACTGAATTTGGAGGTAGATTTGGACACTCAAACCCCTGAGAGAGGGGTGAGGACAACATTAATGTGTTGTGAAGCCAATTAGACCAGATTACATGTATCCAGTGGACATGTGTGCAAAATGGACAGCTATGTATGGGGCAACATTTTTTTTTGGGAACAGATTGCCCTTTTTTAAGGTGAGAGTGGGATGTTGGAGAAGGGATAGTAGGTATATTTGGGGAGGTAGGTTGGGTAGGATGACAGACAAAAATACAAACTGGGAAAGCACGGTTAGACCAAAATGCCAAAAAACCACAAATCCTTGATGCTCCACACTAGGACAGAACACTGCACGTGTGAAGTGCTCAAGTTTAGAAATACTTTAATCAACTTAAATGTACAAAGATATAATCCACTTTTCGTCAAGATAGATGGCTTAACTTCTTCAGAGACCATTCAATAGACTGTTAAAACAAACAGCTGATATATATACCATTATACCTATCACATGGTCATACAATTAAGGTTTAAAGGGAGACACTTTTTTTTTCTGACACTTTAAACTAGGCTCAATGTGGGTAGTTTACTTCAAAAAGCTAATTCATAAAAAAGCTATACATAAAAAGGCTAATACATAAAAAAGCTATACGTAAAAAGTATGTACAGAAGATCAATAAACATACCTAAAGGGTGTTTCCAAGAAGTGAGTGTATGTATTCATTTTCAAACATATAAAATGTATCTATGAAAATGAAAAAAGAATAAATGAATCAATAAATAAATATATGAGTGAATAAACTGTGGAACAATAATTTCGAACACAGTTATACACTAATAAAATAAAATATGATGATGAATATTAACCAATCAGGAATACATTAAAAATGTTGTGAATGTTGAAAGTGTGTATATTAGTGGTCAGTGTTAGTAGTTAGTGGTCAATGTTTTTAATGACCACCCCACTATCAACCTTAAATTATGTAGGAATAAAAAATATAAAAATAAAGGTGAAAGTCAAGATAAATATAAAAATACAAAAAGCTTACTTTCACCATATAACTACATAATATTGTATAATAAGATTTAAAAATTATAATAATATAACCATGTATATAACATGGTTAAAGTTAATATTCATATACTACTACAATATGTATATATATATATATATATATATATATATATATATATATATATATATATACAATGTATTAAAGCTAACATAGGTATATATATAGGTAAGAATATGAAAAGGTGTGTAAAAATATATGTGTAAATACAAATGTAAATATGAGTATGAATAAATAAATAAGTAAGGCAACTATTGGAATCAATAAGCCTTTAACATATTAAAACATTAACTATTCTACTGATAAAGTAATATATAATATAATGTAATGATTATAACTTATCTAACTAGGTTTTTTAATCTTAAAATACACATTATAGAACTCATTTCATTAATCCCTGGGTATTGGCATGCATTAACTCTTAGTTGCCAGAGAAGTTCATTTCTTTCCAACTTCAATGACTCAGGTCCACCTCTTCCATCACACCTTAACTGATCTATAACCCTAAATTTGAATTGGTGGCCCGCATTTTCACTAATGTGTTTGCTCAATGAATTGTCTAATTTATTCTTCCTAATACTGTACAAGTGTTCGTAAATCCGTTCGCTCAGCTTCCTGTCGGTCTTACCTATGTAGAAGGCTGGGCATAGTGTACATTTAGCCAGGTAGACTACTTGCCTACTACCACAGTTATATCTCCCGTTAGTGGTAAATTTGGTATCACCTATTGTGAATTTACTACCTGTGTCAATGTATTTGCAGTACTGGCACATGGAGCACTTATACATGCCTTCTCTACTAGTTTGCACTTTCCTATTAGATTCTAAGATGGATTTCAAGTTATTCCCTCGCCTATACACTACTTTAGGGATTGGAGGAAGAATGCCCCCGAATTTACTATCTCTCATTAAAATGTCCCAATTTTTCAGTAAAATGTTAACGATTTTGTAGGAATCCATATTAAAAGTGCAAATAAAACTATATGGATTACAAGGATGTTTCTCAGTACTCTCCATTCTATTAATACCTTTGTTGTTCAAAATTGGGGTATAGGTCCATGACATTCTCTTATATTTCACCTCTTTTATAATCTCTGAGATGAATTGGGATGGGTAACCTCTCTGCGAAAAATAAGTATGCAGGAGTGTACATTCAGCTTCAAACTCGGTGTCCCTAGTGGTCATCCTTGCAGCTCTAACAACTTGACTCTTCACTACTGATTTCTTCTGAAAGGTTGGGTGGCAGCTAGTGTAATGGAGGAACATATTCGAGTAAGTCTCTTTACGAAAAATTTTTGAAATGTACACCTTTTCTTGGTAATCTTTCCTTAAGTCAACATTCAAATATGCTATTCTGTCGATATGATAATTTGATGTGAATCTCAGGAATGTAGTAGAAGAATTAAACATTTCAAGCATGTTGTCAACTTCCTTTGCATTACCCTGAAAAAGGATGAAAATGTCATCCAGAAAACGGGTATAAAACAGTATTTGTTCCTTGTATACCGGGTTTTTTAGTACACATTCCCTTTCCCAGTATGCCATTACTAGGTTTGCAACACTAGCACCACATGGTGAACCCATTGCTACACCCACTTTTTGATGGTAAATTAAGTTGTTGAACAAAACATAATTATAAGATAAAACTGTGTCAATTAATTCAGTGACTAATTGGATCTCACTTAGGGGGGCTTCAAAAATTTTAAGCATATGGGCCACCCATTCTACCCCTTCCCTGTGTGGGATTGATGAATAAAGGTCTTTTACATCAATAGTGACTAGCAAATTTGTATCACTAAACTCAAGTTTGTTGATGTTTTCAAGGAATGACCAT
The DNA here is from genome assembly GCF_019279795.1 of Protopterus annectens. Lineage (NCBI taxonomy): Eukaryota > Metazoa > Chordata > Ceratodontiformes > Protopteridae > Protopterus > Protopterus annectens. Next base: position 666,206,974 of record NC_056736.1, on the reverse strand, counting down.
GAATCCTTCGAGATTTGGGTTTCACATGTTATATACTTCTTCAGGATATTGTCGACCACTTTAGCACATGTATATGTAATACTGTCCCTACCGTCGACCAGTGGTCTCATAGGTGGGTCAGTAATACTTCTATGTACTTTTGGGATACCAAACAATATTGGTATCTTAGGTGCTGGTTGGGTCAAGTAGTTATATAATGACTTATCAATCCTTGACTCTATGTACAGTTCTTCTATGAATGCTGTTACTTTCCTATAAGCTCTGTACAATTAATTTCTAGATACTAACATGTAGATGTCACTGTCTAAGATAGCAGACATTCTTCTATTATAGTCATTAATGTCCATAATGGCCAAACCGCCACCCTTATCGGGTTTCATGATACGTACTGATGCTTGGCATAAGAATTTTAAATTGTCCCTATCTTCACTACTAATATTAAAGTGGTCACCCGTGGAGTGACTAGGTAGTGAAGTGTTATTCTTTAAATTACGTAAATCTAGTTCACTGACCTGCTCAAATAGTGAGATTAGTGGGTGTAATGATGGGTTATACACACTTGAAACATAATAATCTGTTTTCCTATTCATATCAACACCCATTAAAGCTAACAGGTTCAGTTTCCTAGCAAAAAGTCTCAAATCAATGAGTGTATTAGCAAGATCAAGTTTGGTTGTAGGGACAAAGGTATGCCCTTTAGCCAGTAGTTCAACCATTTCAGAGCTTAAAGAGACTTCTGAGTAATTATAAACTTTGAAGTCCTTGTTGGAATTAAACAGGATCCTACATTTAATGTCATTATCCGTTGAGGTTACCATTTGGACCTCTTCTTGTTTCTGGTTGCCCTCCCCCTGTGTGGAGCATGATTCAAGGCTCGGTTCTGAAAATTTCTTTGATTTGAGTTTCCATTAGGAGCATACTCATTCGTGTTATTGCCATTGTGGTTGGCGTTAGTGTTATTGAAGGATGCTATCCTTTCACTCTGTCGGATAGGACCAGCATTTTCATTATGTTGGTACTCTGAAGCCTGGATGTTATTGTCATTAGAAAGGGGGGCAACGTTAGGTTCCTGATTCGATGGTACTGTACTGAAAACTTCATTCAAGGTTGAAGTACTTTGAGGTGATAGTGGCTTAGGGTAGGCTGTACCTGCTTCATAGTCCCTAATGTCACGCTTGATTTTCTTTATTTTGGTTACGTTGATTTTTGCCAAGTACTGGTCAATACTATCAAAGATACGCTTATATTCAAAGCGGTATCTTGTAAAGTTAAGGTCATCCTTAATCTCAGAATCCAGGAAGTTCATTTCTGCTAAAAGTTGATCAACAGTCCTTTGATAATGAATACATAATAGTTCCAATAACTCTAACCCATGTCTATCAAACAAGTCAATTAGTGCCTTATGAAAATCTGAGCCATTGGTAAACCCTGTAGGATACTGCCAGAGTCTTAAACCCTTAGGTGTTATTTTTAGTCTAATACATTCGCGGAAGTAGTCTATCTCAAGTTGTGTTTTTCTCAATTTACACAACTTCTCATTGAGTAAATTTAGTTTAGTAGTTAAATCAAGTCTTACCTCCTGTATACTTTCTTTAGTATTCTGCAAGTTGTTATTTAGTCCAGAAAAAGAGAATTTTCTATTTGCCCATGAGTCTAGGTTTGGAGTATTTAAAGTTGTCATGTTCGGAGATTGAAGTAAACCATTCTGTAGGTTCCCTGGTACTACCTCACCAGCAATAACGCTTCTACGATGACCGGAACCAACAGGTGATGTTGTCAGACAGTTTGTTGAGCTCCGCCCCACTTGTGGGAGTCCATTCGAACCTGTGTTCACGCTATTTTGCCTTATTTGAACCAATTCATTGTGGAGATGAACGGAATCATCCACTCTCTTAGAAAGAGTATCCACTTTCTAGGAGAGTAATTCAATTAAAGCCGTTAAGTTGCCTTCATCAATAAGTTGGCTAGAGACAGGAGTAGAGCTAGGTGGTGCTGCAGGATCCATGCGATACAAACACAAATACAAACTGGGAAAGCACGGTTAGACCAAAACGCCAAAAAAACATGAATCCTTGATGCTCCACACTAGGACAGAACACTGCACATGTGAAGTGCTCAAGTTTAGAAATACTTTAATCAACATAAAAAGGCTAATACATGAAAAAGCTATACGTAAAAAGTATGTACAGAAGATCGATAAATATACCTAAAGGGTGTTTCCAAGAAGTGAGTGTATGTATTCATTTTCAAACATATAAAATGTATCTATGAAAATGAAAAAGAATAAATGAATCAATAAATAAATATATGAGTGAATAAACTGTGGAACAATAATTTCGAACACAGTTATACACTAATAAAATAAAATATGATGGTGAATATTAACCAATCAGGAATACATTAAAAATGTTGTGAATGTTGAAAGTGTGTATATTAGGGTAGTAGTTAGTGGTCAATGTCTTTAATGACCACCCCACTATCAACCTTAAATTATATAGGAATAATTTATATAGGTTCATAGGTTCATAGATTAGTACTAGGCTAACTGCCCTTGCAAGCCATTTTAAGCCTAGCCAATTATCCCCCTGTGAGATTCAAACCCTGTACCTTGTGTTTGTAAGGCAAACACCTTAACCATTAGGCCACCCTCCCAACCCTTAAGAAGTTAAGCCATCTGTCTTGACGAAAAGTGGATTGTTTTGAACCAATTCATTGTGGAGATGAACGGAATTATCCACTCTCTTAGAAAGAGTATCCACTTTCTGGGAGAGTAATTCAATTAAAGCCGTTAAGTTGCCTTCATCACGAAGTTGGCTAGAGACAGGAGTAGAGCTAGGTGGTGCTGCAGGATCCATGCGATACAAACACAAATACAAACTGGGAAAGCACGTTTAGACCAAAACGCCAAAAAACCAGGAATCCTTGATGCTCCACACTAGGACAGAACACTGCACGTGTGAAGTGCTCAAGTTTAGAAATACTTTAATCAACTTAAGTGTACAAAGATATAATCCACTTTTCGTCAAGACAGATGGCTTAACTTCTTCAGAGACCATTCAATAGACTGTTAAAACAAACAACTGATATATATACCATTATACCTATCACATGGTCATACAATTAAGGTTTAAAGGGAGACACTTTTTTTTCCGACACTTTAAACTAGGCTCAATGTGGGTAGTTTACTTCAAAAAGCTAATACATAAAAAAGCTATACATAAAAAGGCTAATACATAAAAAAGCTATACGTAAAAAGTAAATATGAGTATGAATAAATAAATATTCCAATAGTTGCCTTACTTATTTATTTATTCATACTCATATTTACATTTGTATTTACACTTATAACATATATTTTTACACACCTTTTCATATTCTTACCTATATATACCTATGTTAGCTTTAATACATTGTATATATATATATATATATATATATATATATATATATATATATATATATATATATTGTAGTCGTATATGAATATTAACTTTAACAATGTTACATACATGGTTATATTATTATAATTTTTAAATCTTATTATACAATATTATGTAGTTATATGGTGAAAGTAAGCTTTTTGTATTTTTATATTTATCTTGACTTTCACCTTGATTTTTATATTTTTATATTTTTTTATTCCTACATAATTTAAGGTTGATAGTGGGGTGGTCATTAAAAACATTGACCACTAACTACTACCCTAATATACCCACTTTCAACATTCACAACATTTTTAATGTATTCCTGATTGGTTAATATTCACCATCATATTTTATTTTATTAGTGTATAACTGTGTTCGAAATTATTGTTCCACAGTTTATTCACTCATATATTTATTTATTGATTCATTTATTCTTTTTCATTTTCATAGATACATTTTATATGTTTGAAAATGAATACATACACTCACTTCTTGGAAACACCCTTTAGGTATGTTTATCGATCTTCTGTACATACTTTTTACGTATAGCTTTTTTATGTATTAGCCTTTTTATGTATAGCTTTTTTATGTATTAGCTTTTTGAAGTAAACTACCCACATTGAGCCTAGTTTAAAGTGTCGGAAAAAAAAAAAAGTGTCTCCCTTTAAACCTTAATTGTATGACCATGTGATAGGTATAATGGTATATATATCAGTTGTTTGTTTTAACAGTCTATTGAATGGTCTCTGAAGAAGTTAAGCCATCTGTCTTGACGAAAAGTGGATTATATCTTTGTGCACTTAAGTTGATTAAAGTATTTCTAAACTTGAGCACTTCACACGTGCAGTGTTCTGCCCTAGTGTGGAGCATCAAGGATTCGTGTTTTTTAGGATGACAGACAAGACAGACAAGAGAGCATACAGGGGTGGTATATGACACATGTGAGTGGTAAACACCTTCGACGGCAAGGGGTGTTTGGAAATCGGAAGCCCATGAGCCCCCAAATGGAAACAGTGGGAATGAGGTCCTCACCCATGGGCAGTCACCACTGCACCTTCACGGCCCCGAAGGTGGCTGTAGTGTGGAATGAGCAGGAGGGGCAGGCTGACCCTCTAAATGTGCCACGTAGCCCTCAAGCTGCCCTAGCAGATCTCCAATCTCCCTTCAGAGCTCACTAAGCACCAATCCCTGGACCTGACTTTGGGTGACAGGATCCTGTCCGCTCACACTCCTAGGGGGGGGACCAGCCCCATCCCCTGAGCAGTTCCATCTGAAGGTGGTGCAGGATGAGGAGGTCCCGGGTGGGTCCCAGATATGCTGGGGCCTGGTACCATGGCCAGATGAGGTGGGAGAGGTGGGTCAACTGGGACCGGCCTTCCCAAACGTGCTATGGTGTTGCAGTTTAAAAACATATGTGGGTTAGTAATAGTCACCACAATCCAGGATTAGTTATAACAGCATGCCTAAATATTCCCATTAACCCAAAACATCAGATCTGGAACAGTTGCTTAGCAAACAGAACACAAGCATATATGGAACCACAGTGGCCATTGCAATGGCATGCAGGTTACATTGATAGCAACAGGCCACCAATGATAGTATTTCAACATGGAACAGTAATAGAAACACATTTCAATATTTATTGAACAATAGGACATATGTCCCAATAGTAGGTTTGGTGTAAACATACCCAATAATTTGTGTATTTAGATTATTGTTGCAGATATGGTGACGGGAAGAGAGATTTCAATTAGCAACTTATATATCCTTATAGTACTCACAACTTTAATGATCATTGCTCTAATCATTAAGGTACAGGTATTATTACAATACCCTATGGCCTTGGTTTGGGCAGTGGTATGTTTGTATACAGTCTATACTTTAACTGTCTTATAGCTAAATTCTACATCTCTTAACTGGTAGACCTGTGGAGGGAATGTTTGTTAACACTACCTGACTGTTTCTACACATATTCAAAACTCCAAGTTAATATTATGTACATATCTCTCAATCTCTTAATGCACACACTCTGGACAAAACTTGACAACATGGGGGTACAAATAGGGACATGTCTTGAATATGGCTGTCATAAACTTGGAGAGTTGCTAGAGTGACAGGATTTGTTTTAGTATACATTTTCTGAAGGTTTTGAGGTCTTCCCACTGATTTGCCAGGGGGGCAGAGGAACAGGCAGAAAATATGAGACAATTATCTGGACATTCTGAAAAATCTGTACAGTTGAGAGGTATGATTATGCATACAGGATTCAAACCTTGGCTGTGTCTGCTAAAAATACAACAATTTAAGTTTCAGCAGAGTGTGCTATTTGGATACTGCTGTCTATTCCTTTGGTGTTCTCTGCCTACGTCCCTCTTGGTTGTACAATCTGCCCTTGTAATTACAACAGTCTTATACAGACATTCTTAGACATATTTTTATGTAGCACAGTGTGACACAACGGTACTATTCTGATATCAGATGTTACTGAATGCTACACATCAAGCCATACTATACCAGAGTAAACACCTCCAGTCCAGGATTTAAATCTTTATTGGCAGGCACAGTTTTCTTATCTGACAGACCTTTGGAGGGAATGCTTCTTAACACTACCTGACTGTTTCTACACATATTCCCAGATTACAAGTTAATATTATGCACATACCTCTCAATCTCTTAATGCACACACTCTGGACAAAGCTTGACAACATGGGGGTAGAGATAGGGGCATATTTTGTATATTGCTCTCATAAACTTGGAGAGTTGCTAGAGTGACAGGATTTCTTTTAATATACATTTTCTGAAGGTTTTGAGGTCTGAGAATCAAATGTATGTCATTATTTAGTGACTACAATTCTGAGATCATCTCAATGATTTGCCAGAGGGACAGAGGAACAGGCAGAAAATATGAGCCAGTTATCTGGACATTCTGAGAAAAATCTGTATAGTTGAGAGGTATGATTATGCATACAGCTTACTATCACTCCCAGGATTTGAACCATGGCTGTGTCTGCTAAAAATACAACAATTTTAAGTTTCTGCAGAGTGTGCTACTTGGATATTGCTGTCTATCTCTTCAGTGTTTTCTGTCTACGACTCTCTTGGTTGTACAGCCTGATCTTGTACTTGCAACAGTCTTATACAGACATTCCTGAACTTTTTTTATGTAGGACAGTGTGGGTAACTTTGGTTAACACAACATTACTATTCAGAGAATGCAACAATAAATGCCATATAATACCAGAGTGAACACAATCAGTCCAGGATTTAGAGCTTTATTGCCAGGCAGTTACAGTTTTATTTAAATATGACCTTTATGGGACTATTACTGTCATATTGTCTGGTTTATTCAGTACAACCCATACACAGTTTTTATACTGACAAGTGACTTTCTGCTACTTTATATTTATTTGGTATGACTACTACAAGCAGGATTGTTACTCACCAGCCTCACGATGCAGCCTTTGCAGCCTACTAGCATGGGCTTCCTGATTCACAACTCGCTCAGCTGCAGCTGTAAGGGAAATAGAGAAATATTTAAGCATACCTATCCATCATATACACAGGCTGGACATTAGTAAACAGTTAGTAGTATGAGTACTTACACACTGCTGGGACATCACCCCTCTGCCTTGCTTCATGGACCCACTCATCCAAGAGCTCTCTCTTTCTCCACTTCAAGTCGACATAGTTGTGCCAGACCTACTCACCAGTCCGAGGGATACCAGTGGCACTTGTGAGATCACAGGCGAGATGGTCCCAGGTTTCCGTGTTATATTGGGAGCCTTGGTACTGGCACTGCAGCAGTCTCTCATCATGGTTATGTACCAGGAGTCCTACCATGACCTTAGACTCCTGTATGCCCCAGCGCTGTGCACGGAAGTGCATGCCCTCACTACCTCCTGCCATACTGCCTACAGTGGGAAGCTGAAACCAGTTATTAGCTGTATTCCCACCTGTGGGGTTTAAATTTGCCCGATTTCCTGCCCTTTGCCGTGATTGGACGGTTTTGAATATGCTGAGCTAAGCTAAGCTATGGGTAAACCTGCTTAGCTAAGGTTACATTAAAGGGATAGAGTCAGCACTGCTTACCAATGGCCAAATCCACTTAGCTGGACTACTCATTGCTTAGCAGTCATATTTACACAATGTTTACACCTGGTAAGCAGAGCTGTGCAATCCTTAGCATTGCTTATTTTTTATTTTATAGACTATCTGCTGTATGGCATTGATTCATCATTCATTACATATTAAAAATTTGATTACTGTCCCTGACATCCGCCAATGTGATTTTATTACATTTATTCATATGTGACTATACTGTATGGGGCATTTATTAAACTGACACCTCACATCTGGACCAAATGCAGTACTCCAGTTAACAAATATGTGTTATTTAGTAGCTAATAATAAAACAAAAAATGTTTATGTACTGCTTTCACATGTAAGATGCAAACTGGTTACAGGGGGGATCGAACTGGGAATGGCTGTTTATAAAGCGTACACTCTAACCACACTATTGAAAAACTGTTTATGTTGGATGTTTCTTGCTATTTAACTTCTTGTGCTGTTTAAGCTGGACTAAGTGTAGCTAAGCAACGGGCACACCCATGCAGCTATGCTTAGACTTTATCGCATTTATAAAAAAAAAATAATTTTTGTTGTATTTTATCTGTACCCTTCAGAATATCCCTGCTAATGCTGAACCTGTTATTTTATCAACTTTCTGCTTTGTGGGACAATTGTCCCTTTTGACTTTTTCCACATTCCTTACTCTGACAGGTTGGGAGGTGTACGCTATGTGCTTATGCTACCTGTGTTATCCTAACAACTTCTGGCTTGGTAGGAATGATTGCCCCTTATGCCTTTGACCAGATTTGTTATCCTGACAGGTTGGGGGTCTTACGAGCATTCTCGATCATTTTAAATTGCCAAAAGGCAATTCTGGAGTGCAGGGGGTGTGTGTATTGTGAGAGCTCTGCTCTCAGACACACCCCCTGTGCTCGTACATGGAACTGTGTCTGTTTTAGAGCATGGCAGCGTGCCTTCATAAATATGCATGGCATGCTGCCACGCTGACAGGAACGGTCCCTGCCGTGCAGGAATAACTTATTCCTGCATGGCTGCTTGCAGAATCCCAGGGTATGTGTGTCGTTTTATGTGTGGAGTCTAACAACTCTTCTGAGTTTACTGAGACAATCAGTTGTGTAGCTTTCAAAAGACTGATGTTATTTTTGGAAACTAAGCTCATATGCTTTACTTTCAAAGGGTAGGCCAACTGCTATGTCATGTCTTTATGATGCTGGCAACTTTAGCATCAAGAGCAATTATTCATTTCTGAATTCTGTATTAGTTAATGCACACATGTCAAAGCACAGAACGTAGAAGGCTATAATATATTGAACCAAGAATGGATAGAGAGTGGGATCAGAAATGAAGTTCTGACAGATCTATATATGTGATGGTGGGGTAACAAGGTACTGCGAGGTTCTGGAACACACGATTGAGAAGCAATCGGATGACAGTCATTAAAAATATGTTCCAGAGATTCCCGCTTTAGACACAGATGCAAATAAACACATAGACACACACACACATAAATATACACACACACACACACACACACATATATATATATATATATATATATATATATATATATGTAAAAGAGAAAATTAGTTTTGTATATACAAACATGTGCATGTACACACACATTCACACACACACACACACACACACACACACACACACGCACACACACACGCGCATACGCACACACACACACACACACACACACACACATGCATAGACACTCACAAACACATGCACATGTCTGTACACACACACACACACACACACACATATATATATATATATATATATATATATATATATATATATATACAGAGAGCAGAGAGAAAGAGTTATTTTTGTATATACAAACGTGCGCATGTATACACACACCCACACACACACACACACACACACACACACACACACACACACACACACACACACACACACACACACACACACGCACACACACATGTATGTTAAAGCAGCAGAATTTGTTAAATGTTCTGTCATATCAAAAGTAATGACAGTATTCATCAAGATGCTATAATTCTTGTGTGTTACGTTATTACAACTAGGAATCAGCCATGCAGTTCATGAGCAAACAAGTAAGGGCATAATTTTGTTTGTTTTTATAATAATGCAAAAACAACCCGTTTTGACACACAAACATTAGATACAAAGGTATAAGGTCAGCGAAAGCAGCATTTGTTTCACTGCTTTCTTGAAATCTACAATAATAATTTGCAAGCAGCTAATCTGCTATATTAATAAATTCCCACTGAAAAGGCTTGCAGCAGTTTTTAATTTGCCTTAATTCATCTTGGTCCTGTTTCTGTGTGTCTGTGACTAACCACCTGAGGTGAACACTAGATTTCCTGTGCAAAAGGATGCCCAGCATTTGACTCTCATTAGCTTAGTGCTTCATATGTTACTGAGACTGCTGAGAATGGAAGCATTTCCTGAGGTGACCTGTATTAGCATCATTTCTTAAAGGCAAACTACAGATTTGAGCATAGCAGCAAGGTGTTTATGCGCCAGTATTATGGTTTAAGTTCTCTAAGTCTTTTGGGTTTCAAATACCATAAGAGGAATGGATCCAATCCCTAAGTCAAAGTATGATTAAAGTTTGTGAAATTAGTACTGCTTCAGTGTTTGATATTAGCCGAAAGTGCCCCTCACAGTACCCACAACATGCCAGAAACTGACTCCTTTTGCAATTTATCCTCAGTTTCATGTATCGGTAGCATATCTAAATAACACTATAAATTCTTTTATAAGAGACCCATTGCTCCTACTGCAGTTGGAACTGTCTGGTATCCTTCTTCTACAGCGCCCTCATTTCTGCCTGCAAATCCTGGTATTTAATGACTTTGGCTGTCTCAGTACATAAGAGACTGCAATAGAGTGTAGCAAGATCAATGCTACTTTTGTGTTCTTTTCATGGACTACTACATCTGGTTTTCTTGCGTCTATATCACGTTATCGAAATTTTACTACATCGAATCAATAAAGGTCGAACTTTATTGATCGAAGTAGTAAAAGTTTGAATAACATATAAAAAAAATAAATCACTACAAAAAAAAAACTAACTAGCGCAGGCAGGGGGCAAGCCCTCCTGCACCCCCCACACCCCCCCTACTTAAATATACTAACTCCGAGACCGCACTACATTGAGGTAAATGGTAATCACCCCCTTACGGAGATTTCCGTTTACCTGCGTGATATTCTGGACTTTTAACATTGTCGTGCTGACAATATCATATTCGATATTGTCGGCTTACGACAATGTGAACCAGACCCACTTTTCTCTTATCTAGTTTTTGTTCTGTTGGATGGCATAGTGGTGCAGCAGTTTGCCTTGTCGCCTCACTGCAACAGATTCTCTGGTTTGATTCTTGACTGGCGTGCCTTCTGTGCAGGGTGTGCATGTCCTCCCTGCATTCGTGTGGGTTTCCTCTGGGTGCTCTGGTTTCCTCTCACATTACAAAGACATGCGTTGGAGTATTTCTCCCCAGGACTCCTCTGAAAATTGGCTAATTTCAAGTCAGACTTTCTGAGTAAACAAATGTTAACTAAAGAAATAAATAAATAATGTGTGATATAGATTCACCATTCTCTGTAATGCTTTGTGTTTCGTGTTTCCGATGCTTTTCAGTTACTTCAGTTTTGTAATGTTTGCACAATCCCCAGTCCAACTCTCTTGCCACATTATTATGCCTTTTAGTATGCAGGCCCCCTGCCATTACTGTACTACAACCAGCAACAAGCTGTGCAGCTTTTTCCAGTTCTGTTTTACAGAATTTGCATTTTTCTGTTTCTACCACATGCTCAATAGACTTTTAAACCACTATAGACATAGTCCACTATCCTGGGCCACTGATATTAACCTTTTGTTTTTTGGTTTAAATTCACCTCTCCTTAGCCATTCTTGCATCATATCCTAATCAACATGAGATTATTCCAGGACTTTTCTATGTTTGCAGCTATATTCATTGTGATATAGGGAAATATTGCCAGCCTAGCTATCTGGAATTTTGTAAATAATTCTATGTCATTTGTAAATATTGATATGATTTATACAGAACTGTATGTTATGTACTGAGCTAAAATGCAACCACAGCATGCCTTGTTGACTTAGAAAATAAATGCATATAAACTATATACCTGTGCAAATGTATGTTTTAACAGTAGAAACTAGAACATAAAAGGGTTAACTTGCAAAACGTCAAGAAAATAAATTGAAATTGAATTGCTTTACGATTGTGCTATAAAAGTTCTCTCTCATTTTCAGTGTAGCAGACCCAATGTCTAGAGCTAGAAGTTTTTGTATTGTCTTGAAAGAGAAGTAATTACTAGATTTAAAATGTAAAGTGTTTTATTGTTTTACGACTTCCAATATCTGCAAACATCTGAGAGATATGTATTTTTCACACAGATATGTTAACGTCTGTTAGTTTCTGTTTAGGCTGGGAACTGAAGTCAGGTGACAAAAACAGATGTCATCCAAGCTAACCTAGCAGTAATATTTGATATTAATTTAAAAACTCTCTCAGAGAGAGACTGAGCATTTTATATTTTGTCTTTGACCTAGAAACATCCACTCATCATCACCATCTGCACTTGCTTTGTTCTGTAAGTAATTTCTTAGGGCATAGTAACTCTTTTTAGACTCAGATAGGAATATAGTAAAGATTAGCTTAGATGTTTTCTTTATTTATTTGAGACCATCCTGCAATGTTGTTTTGATACATTTCCTATGATTTTGAGCTCTGAAGTTACTGTGTTGAGTTACTGAGAATTGTCTTGTTCTTTTATTATTTATTATTAAATATATTTAAACCTAACGTTCTGGCTGATATTTGTGAGACATATTTCAGCTCTTAGAGTACTTGCATATCTATTTGGTGACACTTTACAGGACACTCCAATAGCCTTGCATTGTCAGACTACCATTTGAATTAATAGTAACATTACACAATAGGACTGGACACCCTTTGGTAAGAGCCTTAAGTATCTGATAAGTAGTGGCTGCTAGTGCCTGGTGGTAGCTGGAACTACTTTATAGTCTGGACAGAAGGGAGCATAGCTAGTAAACCTGTGCCAGCCTTCCCCAGGTGTGTATTTGTGTGTGTGTTTGTATATAAATCAAATCTCAAAGTGTGTGTGTGTGTGTGTGTGTGTGTGTGTGTGTGTGTGTGTGTGTGTGTGTGTGTGTCAGCTACTTGGGCAGGGACACAAAGTACTGGTTGGACAAAGAGGGTACTGGAGGTCTTAGCTTGGTCACTCAGTGAGATCTCAACACTATAGCTGTGCCAGCGAGGAGTCTTATTGGGGATCTGGAGAAAGAGGGAGAAACCAACCCCAGACTGACCGTGATCTCTATGTGCTCTTAAGGAAACTTGCCCTTTACTGTGTGTGTGTACTTGTCATCCTCCTATTGTGTGCATCGTCCCCCCACTGTTGCCAGTGGTGAGGATTGAAACTCCTTGATTACTGAGCCAGTGCTGGGGCATCACATTCATATTCATGCCTTTTCCACATTTCTTGCCTTTTCAACTGATCTTTCTCCTTATCTTCTTTCTTTTGTTTTTTGGCACATTCAGTTGCTGCCTGATTTATGTCTACTTCTGGTTTGGTTTCTATTCCTACTTGACACTGATATGCCTCTGCTAAAATAAGCAAGGAAGTCATCTTAGACTTGCTCTCTTCATGTTTCAAAACTTTCACTACATCTGGATCTGATGAGGTCAGCAGATATGTATGCAGTCCTATGACTGCAGATTTATATATGTAATCAATTTCAAGGAGGCGCATACTCCTTCAGAAGAAGAAATATATAATCTTGGTATACACTGATTTTTATACATCATTTAATAAGCATGAAGACTTTTTCTTGTTTACCTGTCCAAATGATCCAATATTTTTTGGGGCCAGTCAATGACCCCAAAACTGTAAGTTACAACAGGAGGAGCAAATTGCTTTATAGCTTGGACTTTGTTCCTACATGTCAAGGCTGTTTTCAGCATTAATTTTAGTCTTCTAAAATATTCTTTACTGAGTTTTGTTCACATCTGTTTATATTTTATTGTTGATCCTTCATCAATTCCCAAATATTTATACACTCCCTCTTGCTCAAGTTCCTTTGTATCGCATCCATGTCCCGTACTGACATTTTCTTGATGCTGCAGCTTTCCTGCTTTAAATGTTACTTTTGCATATTTATCAAGGCCAAATTACATTCTTAAATCATCTGAGAAAGTTTTGACCACTTACATTTGTGCTTCCAGGTTCTCATCTGATGAACTATGCAATTTTAAATCATCCACAAAAAGAATATGAGAAGTCTGTATACTGAGCCAAATTGTAACCAGCTTAATGGGTTAAGGGCAAGACAAAAGAACAATGGTGACAAAGAGTCGCTCTGGAATATCCCCTTTGAATTGTTATCCCTGGGATAATGATTTCTCCTTTATCATGGCTTAGCTGCAAAGTGGTTTGCCACTATTTCATGGTCAGTGTAATGTAATTGATCAAGGTAGGGTGTATCTTATACCGCTGTAAGCAGTACTTTATCCATGAATGTGGGATGCTGGCAAATGCATCTATCCATGCCATACTTAGATTCTTCCCCTTTTTTATAATTTTCTATTATGACTTTATTCAACAGCAAATGATCCTTTGTTATATACAACTTTTGGTTGTTACCTATTTGTTCTATTTTCATGATTGAGTTTTCTTCTAAATGACTATAAACTCTGTTGGCATCAATTCCATCTGAGTCTGGAGATTTGCAGTTAGGAGTTTTTCTTAATTTTGTTTCACTTTCTCTGGCCATTAGTTTATCCCATTTCATATCCTGAACATTTAAACTTCTTGCTGTTTCTTTTACTTCTATCCGTTCAGCATCTTTATTATGTTCCACAGGATCTTCATAGATATTTCTCTAAATTGCATCTATGTCATCCTTTTTTGGTGGTATTCCTTCTTCTTTGTTTCCCAATTCTCCATAAAACTGTTTTGGGTCATTAATGAATTGCTTATTTTGCACTTTTCCTTTATATATTTATCTACATATCTTCTAAGTTTTTCTGCCCGTGCTGATATCTTTAGTTTATTATTTGTGATAGTGTACGATAGATCCCAGTCTATTCTGACACTGCACGTAATTGCTTTATAGTTTTCTCTATTCAATACTTTCATGATGGCATATGATTTCTTCTCTTCCTTTCCCATATTGACTTTCTGTAATCTTTTTCTTTCATTGATTTTAATATGTCTATCCATCTCTGTTAAATCAAACAACTCTTCTCTTAGATAATTTTCTTTTTTTAACTGAGAGCACAATTTTTTTTCTCCGTTTCCTGTGGGCATTCTACAGAAAGTTACACAACATCATCCTGTGACATATTCTCTTAAGCTGCATCCTGCATCACCCATTGCTGTTTCATACAGGAACTCATTCCCCTATCACTCCACAACAGTGACTGCATCAGAGCTATCAATGTTTCCTGTTCCTTCCATTGCTGTGCAGCTCCTACTGATCTTTTGCACTGGTTTCTTATTGAAGGCTCCAAAGTATCTTTATGTGGTAACTAATCAGATGCTTGCCATTCCAGCAGTTTTTCCTTAATTTGGGGACTCGCTGTTCTATTATGCTGTGATGTTGCCAGAGTTGGATTGCCTACACTAAATTCTTCACTTTACATGTTATCCATAACTTTAGTTTCTGTTTGTTTAATTTCTCCATTACTTATCCTCTTGTCTACCTTCTATCTTTGTTTTCTTATTTTTTGTAATGTAATTTTTTCCATACCTGGATGCCTTTGGCTGTATTTCTCTTCAAATATCTTTGGTGCTGCTTGTTTTTGTACTGATTAGTTTTGCTTATGCCTTTGAAAAAAAGTTGAACTATATTAAATCTCTTTTTTGTTCCCATGTCCATTTTTCTTCTTCAGATGTCTCCTGCTCCACCTGTTTCTCCTTATTTTGAGGACATGCCCTCTGTTAGGCTTTCTACACTAAGTCCTTCAATTCACAGGTATTCCATAATTTCAGCTTCTATTTGTTTAACTTCTACTTTACTAATCTTCTGATCTACATTCTCATCTTTGTGATCTTTTTTTTGTATTGTGAAATTTTCCATATCTGGGTGCCTTTGCCTGTATTTCTCTTCAAATATATTTGGAGCTGCTTTTTCTTTTTGTATCAGTTAGTTTGACTTTGTATTTTGCACACCTATAACTGCTTTTTCTGTTTTGTATCTCCCTCCTCTAACTCCTCCCTCCCCGATGCATATTAACTAGTCTATATTAGTGGGTCTTCTTGAGCGGTGCCATTTTGAAATAGTTATTTTTGGCCTGCTCGTGGTGAAGAAGCTCTCCCTAGCCCCCTTTCAGTGTGCATGCCTGCAAGTAAGTGCCTGCAATTGTTTAAGCTATTCTCAAACACTTGTTCTGCACCTGTATCAATAGGCATTTTTATGCTTTCCAACTGAGGGACTTAGCTAACGCTATGTAGTCTAGGGAATTAACTGAAGTAGTGACTGCTTTTACTACAATAGGGCCACGGTGGTGCAGTGGTTAGTACTGTCACCTCACAGTAAGAGGTTTTCTGGTTCTATTCTCAGCTGGAGTGCCTTCTGTGTGGAGTCTGCATGTCCTCCCCATGGTTGAGCAATGTTTAAAGACATGCAGGTAGGTGCATTCATGAGTGAATGGGTGTGCCTTCATTGAAGGTCGGGCATCAGGCTGGCACTTTGGCACTGTAAAAATTCACTGCCAATCATAAGCGGACCGGCATTCCGCTGTAGCAACCCCTAACTGGGAAACACAGAAAGATATTACTAGTGACTGCTTTTACTACAGAAACTGCTCACTGTTACATATGCTGTTATGCTTACAATGGTCTAAGGGACTAACTGAACTGGCAACTGCTTTTACTACATAACCTGTTTGCTGTTAAATATGCTGTTATGCTTACAATGGATTTTGGCTGGAGACTCGTGTAATGTAATGCTCCTTAACTGTTTTTGACTATTTTGTGTACTTCTCTACAGTATCCTTTCCCTAGTTATTTTTAGAAGCTGCAACTGCACATATTCCATTTACTAAAGCAGTGTTTTAAGTTGCCAGAGACAGAAACGCTTGTTCCCTATTGGCAACTCGCAAGTTTCTTCAGGTTCTGTTGATCAGTGCTGTTCTGTATTACTGAATATTACAGTTCTGCATAAGTGTGGGGTTTGTGTTGTCTTCAAATGTATTCTAACCAGTTATTGCTTACTGCACTGTTATTTTGAGAAATGATGACTGCATAAAAATGTGTGTTTACTGTTACTATTATATGATTTCTGCCTGTTATCTAATCCACTTTAAGCCCTGAGGTCAGTGGTTGGTACATTACGATCTGTTGAACTTCTGTCTCTCTTAGTCATTGCATGCTCATTCCACAGACATCAGAGATCCCCTTACAGCCCCTCTAGGTTCCTTTATACTTCTCCTAACACACATCCACACTCAATCAACTCACCCTCACTCCTCTTACTTTACTGCTCACTGAGCTGTTGTGCACTTTGCAATAACTAGCCATATTCCTATTTATTATCTTTTTTTACAGCACACTTGGTCTGCCTGTATCATCGCAGCTCGGGTCCCCACCCCCAGCAACTGCTACATAGCCAAATAAAACCACTACTAAGGTCCAGTTTCTCCCTACAGTTATTGCAAGTCAAGAATAACACGTTTTAATAAGTATACCCACCAGACAAGTCTGCATAGATGACTGGATGTTTACAGTTCTTATTATCAGAAAATTTGGTCCTTTAATAGTTATGTTTTAAACATTATGACTGGATGTTTACATTTCTTTTTATAGCAAATTTAGCACTTTTACTAGTTATTTTTAAACATTGTTTTGGCTAGCGTGCATACCTGCAAAGGCTCCCCCATCCCATGCAACTATAGCTTTGTCTCTTGCCATTAGGTGATGCAACAATATACTTCCTGTATCTTGTCCCAAATAAATCTGGCTCCCCATTAGAATTCCTGTAAAGTAAGGCATGTACCATTTACTTTGTATATTTTTCCCCAGATAGATTTGCCTTCCTTTGTTGATTTACTTACACACCAAGGCCATAAAAGTAGTGTTTCTGCAACTATCTGCTTACACTCCTATCCTTCTGCCTCTATCTGTTCCTTGCTTTCACTTACCTTACAGCTCCAAGGTTTCCACTTCTCATACTGATTGATTGTTCTTCTTTGGACTCTTCTCTGAGGGGGACCTGCCCGCTCCATTCACCCTCACTACTCTGGGGCTTACTCCGCTACTCTACCCTACCCCCATTCCCACCCACCCCTACATCACCTAGACTTATAAAAAACTAACCAGTCCCCTAACTTCCCAATCAACAATCACTCTTCCTCCACCAGTTACACCTCAAGTTAACCAATACACTATGTAAAACACTCACCCCTGCCCTCACACAACTTAATTGCAATTGTCCTTAATCACTCTACTCCCACCACACTACACCAACACCCCTCTGTCCCTACATCATCTTAATCACTCCATCCAGCTATCCTAACATTAAAAAAATACACACCATGCTCTTTATGCCCTAGTGCTATCTGCATACTATCTAACATCCTACACTCACCTACAGACACAAGTCCATAGCCCCACACTATATTATACTAATACTATCCACTCCTCACTCTCCTACTGTGCCATCTCCTCCCAACTCTACAATCACACACCTATTGCATGCTTCATCTTCAAACATGTAGATGTCAGCAATACCACTAACCACTTCAGCAAATACCTTCACATACTCTCCAAACTGTCACACAAACATGCATGTATATTATCACAGATTCTCCATAGTAGTGATATACACCCCAGTCTCAGGCCATATACTGCACAACACACCATCATGCCTACCATTCCAGTCCTTCCTCACATTAAAACTTCAGACCTTCTCATTCTTAACATGAACCTTAGAAGCCTAGTTAACAAAATCACAGACTTTCATGCAATCATTATACAATACTCACCAGACATTCTTATAACAACAGTAACTTGGCTAAAACCCCATATAAGAGACCCAGACATACTCCCACAAGGTTATTGTTTACACAGGTTAGACAGGATCAGGAAGAAGGGAGGTGGGGTTGTAAGCTTCCATAAAGATAACCTAAACATAGACTACCTACCCATGAAATACCCTTATGATAACTTTGAAGTCATAGTAACATGGCTCAGAATCAACTCAAAGAAAAATATTACCATAATAGCTACTTACTCCAACAATACTCCTACTGCAATGTGGAACTCATAGCATGGACAGCCTCAACCTACACCCACAAAACCATTATCACAGGTGACTTCAGCATAGACTGGAACACTTGCACTGATGATATCCCCTCCACCTTCATAAATCTACATGGTTTCTCCCAAACAATCCAGGTTCCCACTCAAATAGATAAAAATAACAAAAGGGAATCTATCTTAGACTGGTTACATATTAACAGTATCACCCACAACTATCTCTCAGGATGGCTTCCAAATAATTTAAGTGACCATAGACCTACTTACTTAATCTGTTATCAGCTCAACCCACCCAGAACCATAGTTTATAAAGTCATACAAAATACCAAAAACTTCTCCAACAAAGCATTCTTAGACATGCACAATAAATGTAACTCAACACCACTCTATTATCTCCAACTTGAGGCAGGCTGTAACATACTTCAGTGACATATTTCTAGCTATTCTAAATAGCTTAGCTGCAACTCGTATATGTCATGTTAAAAATAAGAGATTGCCCTGGATAGCAAAAGAAACCATTAGATTTCAAAAACTAAGGGACAAAACCTGGTTTCAATACCAGAAAACAAAAGACAATAAAATTCTGTTAGCATACCAGCAGCTCCACAATCAAACAAAAAAACAACTCAAACTAGAGAAAAAAACATATTATACATCTATGCAAAACAAATAAGAAAACAATCCCAAAAAGTTCTGGCAGGCAATTAACTCACTCCTCCACCCAGGTAAAGCCACATCCCCAGAACCAGCAACCAATAACCAAACTGTTGAGTATTGCCTCACAAATCAACACCTACATTATGAACACCATCCTCTCCTTAGTTACAGGGAACAATTGCACTCCACCATCTCTTCCACCTAATGTGGAAACTATCCACAACACTTCTGATTTCAAACCTGTCCCAACTAACACAATAAGAACAATGCTGAAAAAACTGAAACCTTCTTCCTTAGCAGCTGACCAACTCCCCAATGAGTACATCAAATGTTCAGCCAATGCCATTCTGGTAAATAGGTCTATAACAGAACAATATTTCCCAAAGTTATGGAAAGTTTCCTATATCACCCCTCTACACAAAGGAGGGAAATCAACAGAATTAAACAATTACAGACCCATAGTCATCCTTTCCCCCTGTGTCAAAATTCTGGAAAAATGTATACACACTCAATTACTACAATACTTGCTATTTCACAACCTTATCTCTCCCTCCCATCACAGTTTCAGACTGAAACACAGCACCACCACATAGGTTCATAGGTAGGTACTAGGCTATCAGCCCTGGGGCCTATACAAGCCCAGCCAAAAAGGTACCCTGGCTTTTGCCACCCAAGAAAATTATTTTCCTGTGCCACTGTCGAGCAGAGCCACAGAGGTGATCCCCGGGGTGAATTTCCTATTTCCCATCCAATCATCAAGATTTTTCTTGAAGAGTGCTAATGAGGAGCTTTGTTTGATATAGATAGGTAGTTTATTCCAGAGTATGGGAAGTCTCTGGGACAGGAATCTATCCCTACGACATGTTCTGTTTATTGTGGTGACAAGGTTTAGGTTCCTAGAGTGTGTAGCTCGGAGGTATTGGGATTTCTTTAAGTGGAGCATGTCCAAAAGCTCTGGGTTTGACATAGCTTTGTATGTTAGGTAGAGATCACCTCTGTGTAGGCGATATGCGACAGAATAAAGCTGGAGTTTTTTGAGACGGTCTGCGTAGGGCATCTGTTTGAGGCCGGTAATCCTCTTTGTGAGGTATTTATCTGGCCTTTCCAGTTGTTGTAGATGTCTTGTGAGGTACATACCAAAAGGGGTGTTGTACTGTATAATGGGTC
This sequence comes from Protopterus annectens, assembly GCF_019279795.1. NCBI lineage: Eukaryota > Metazoa > Chordata > Ceratodontiformes > Protopteridae > Protopterus > Protopterus annectens. The sequence continues at coordinate 666,186,329 of NC_056736.1, read as the reverse complement.
TAATGAGTGATGAGTAGAAGGGAACAATGACCTCATTTTGTCTGGATGAGAAACCTTTCGTGATGAGGTGTGCCACGTAGAAGGATTTCCTGACTACTGTGGCGATGTGATTATCAAAGGAGAGACTACTGTCCACCTGTGTCCCAAGGTCTCTTATCACACTTTCGGTGTTAAGTATACCACCGCCTATGTTGGAGTTCATGGGTACAGAGTTTTTACCAAAGAGGATGACAATGCACTTTTTAGCAATGAGCTTGAGGCCATGGCTTTGACACCAGGCATCTGTCTCAGTGAGGCCCTTTTGTAGGATGTCCACATCGTTAGGAGTTTTGATTATGGCTCCTAGTTTGCAGTCATCTGCTAACTTCATTAGCCAAAGACCTTCTGTGTTAGCCTGTACTTCAGAGAAGTAGATACCAAACAGGAGAGGACCCAGGAGTGAACCCTGTGGTACTCCACTTGTCACTGGTCTGAAGTCGGATTTGGAGTCTGCTACTTTCACAGTGTGGGTTCTGTCAGTGAGCTGGTTGGCAACCCATCTTGTGACATAGGGATTTATACCTAGTTTAGTGAGTTTATCTATAATTCCAGAGTGGTGGATGGTGTTGAAAGCCTTGGCAAGATCTAAATAGGCTGTGTGAACCACCTTATCCTTGTCTACGGCTTTGGTGACTGCTTCAAAGAAGTCTATCAGGTTTAGGAGACATGATCTGCCTTTTACAAACCCGAACTGGGTGGGATCCAGAGTTTGGAGATTATCAATGTCTTTGTTTATAAGTTCCATGATGATACGTTCTATGGCCTTGCAGACCAGGCTCGTCAGGCCAATGGGGTGGTAGTTCCCGGGGTCCATGGTGGCTACCCCTTGTGGAGTGGGATAACCGTTGCTGTGCGCCATTCAGCAGGCAAAAAGCCTGAGGTGAGCCTATGATTGAACATGGTACTTGGGTGGGGTGCCAGTTCGTTCTGTAGTTCATGTAGAACACAGCCTGGGATGTTGTCTGATCCCATGGTTGCTGTGTTCTTGGCTTTGGAGAGTGTGTTTTTTACCTGTGCAGCCGTGATTACAGGAACTTTGCATTCTTCCAGTATAGAGATGGGCTCTTTAGGGGGTGAGAGGGGAGGTAAAGTTAGCACTGAACCTATCTGCCAGGATGTTGGCAATATCAGTTGGGTCTGTATATTTAGTGCCATTGTGCTGTAACTCAGAGCAGATCTGAGTGTTGCCATTGAGATTCTTGACATAGCTATAGAATGCTTTGTGGTTGTCTTTAGAATCAGTAGCGATTTTGTTTTTGTAACTAGCTTTGGAGGATTTTATCAGGGATCGCAGCTTCTTACTAAGGCTGACCAGGGAGCTCCTCCACTCATGGGATTTTACTGTCTTTTGCAAGAGTTTCTTCCTTCTGTTGTACAGTTTGTTTATGGCAGGGGACCACCAGATTGGCTTCCTTTTTTTGGAGGGTAGCGTCTTGGTTCTGTTTGGGATAGCAGGATCCATGCACTCATGTAAGTGCTTATAAAGTACAGTTGTGTAGGATTCAGTAGTCGTAACTGTATTGTCCATCTGCATGGGTGTCATAAAGTTCACCACTTCTGTCTTAAGAAACATGAAGTTGGCTTTGGAGAAATTTTTTACCATGGTTTCCTTAATAGGGGGTGGAGGCAGGATGTGGATATCTAGGGTAATTAGCTTATGGTCGGATCAAACCAATGAGGTGTTGACTTCAGGTGTGGAACACCGGTCACTCATATTGGTAATGACTAGATCTAGGATATTGTTGCCTCTGGTGGGGGTGTGGATAAGTTAATCCAGGGCATTGGAGTTTATGAATTCCAGAAAGCGTTGAGCGAAGGAGTTGGTATTTGAGTAGTTTTCCTAGTTAATGGTGGGGTAGTTGAAATTGCCCATTATTAGGGTGTTTGGTTGAACCCTAATATTTTCCAGTACATCAAGAAAAGAGGAGTGGGAATACTGGGGCATGGTGGGTGATCTGTAGCAAGCTACAATTTGGATTGCAGTTTTGCCCAGAGTTAGTTGCACTTGGATAACCTCGGCTGCATTATGCTGAGCAACTAGCCTGGAGGTGTGGATATCCTTAATGAATATGGACACACCTCCACCTTTGGTGTTCCGGTCCAGGTTACATGGCCGAAAAGTGTGGTATGAGTTATAGCCTGGTAGTGCAGGGGTGCTCTGTGGAGCCTTGAACCAGGTCTCAGTCACTGCACAGATATCGATGTTCTCCATTTTAAGGAGTGCCTTGAGTGAGTGCATTTTGAGATTTAGACTTCTAGCATTGAGTAGCATCACCCTCAGTTTTTGCTTGCCTGTTCCTGTTACGGTGGTGAAGTTGTCATTTGAACCTTGCCTAAAAAAGGCACTATAGGAGTGGCAAGAACCTTAGGCAGTATCCGGAATCCCAGGGGTGACAGGTGCAGGCCATCTTTGGCAAAGCATCGTGGTCTGTCGACCATGTCATCCCAGGCAGACAGATACTGGATCCCTTTAGAATGGCAGCAGAAGTTTAGCCAATTGTTGAAGTCAATCATTTTGTCCTTGTACTGTGGCATCATTCTGGGTGATGGCAGAATGCTATTCAGGGCTAGGGTCATACCTGTCTGGGCTACAAGATTGGAGAGCTCTTCCATGTCTCTTCTCCTTGTTTAGCCTGGTGAGTGGGACATCAGTGTGCCTGACTATAGAGTCGCCTATGACTAGTGTGTTGGGTACATTGTTTTGCCTTATTGGCTGTGGTTGAGGTGCACACTGAGTCTGCGGGCTATGTGTCATTTGGGTTGTGTTGGGGGGTGGAGGTTGCTTGCATTTCTGCTTTGGAGGTCTCTGTTGCTTGAGCAGATTATTATTGAGAGCCTCCGTGAATGTTTTTGTGTTTCTATGTGTGGATTTTGGTGGTGTACATTTAGTGAGACTATGTGATGAGTGTGGTGTGGTGCAAGTGTTTATCTTATCCTCTTGACTGTCAAGTTCAGTCTTGATTGGAGAGAGCTTTACCTTCAGTTTGGCTAGATAAGTGCATCTCTCACAGGTTGTAGTGTTGGGTGGTAGGAGGAGAGGGTTGTCTGTGTACATGAGGCAATTTCTACATTGCCCCAAGATGCCCAGATTCATCAGATAGACAGGAGAGAACAATGGGAGCTGACTTTTGGACATGCCTGAATAAAAAAACTATTTTCCTCTAGATAAGTGAGGAAAGTAAGTACAAGAGCTGTTTTTCTCTAAGCAAGTGAGGAAAGTAAGTACCAAAACTGTTTTCCTCTAGGTAATGAGGAAGGTTGAGTGCTGTAGTAATTAGTAGGCTATTTACTGCTTACAAGTTCTGAACAAATGCTGATCACGAATAAGCAAATTCAAGTGTTAAAAGTAAGAATCTGTAAGTGAACTAAACTAGTTACAGGAAAGGGGGAAAACAAGTGCAAATGTGGGCTTTTAAACCAGAAAATTGAGAGAGATGGAAAAACTGCCCAAACGGCCAGTAACTACAATTTCTGGGTCAGAACCACTCCTTATGTGGTAGATAGATTACCTAGTGCTTACCACTCCCTCCAGCACAGAAAGCTTGGGGGGGCTCAGAAGCTTACATACAGTCCTGGATACAGTAAATCTGAATCTGGACTACACTAGTTACAGGAAAGGTATATTTTTATATATATACAGAAAAGCAGCTAAAACAGCAGTCAAAACAATTCAAATGCAGTGCAAGCTAGCACACTTGAGTATGTAGCAATGTTAGACCAAACAGTTTAGAAAATTCAATTAAATTAAAAAATGATTAAAAACAATGCAGAAGGAGTCTATTAGGTAGAATGAGGTAAAGAGATGGGACTGGGGGGAGTGTCCCAGATCAAATCTACAGTGGGGGCGGGCAACTGCAAAAACCTCCAAATTTAAACAACAACACAGGAATAGGGAGGGTGGGTATGGAAAAACCAACATCTTCAGCAGAGATCTGAAAAACTATACAGTGAAGCAAAAATAACAGTGCACAACTCTGAAGTCAGCCAGCAATGATATAAAATTAGTCAAACAACAATTACCAGTACACAACTCTGAAGTGCCAGAAAAATATACTCAGCTCTGTATATCTCCAGATAGTTTGAATAGCACTCTTTCAGGACACAGGAATTAATCTCTCTAAACACCATCAACCATCTCAGAAATTCAAACCAGCAAGTAGCATCAATCTTCCTATACATGTCAAAAGCATTTGACACTATCTCCCATCAGAAACTGCTTAATACTCTTGCCTCACTAAACCTATCAAAGACTTCCCTCTCCTGGTTCCTAAGCTACCTTTCTGACAGACAACAGGCAGTACAATGGAAATCCAAACTCACTCCACTTCTGCCTGTCTCAGTCAGAGTTCCCCAAGGATCCATACTAGGCCCCCTTCTTTTTACTATCTTCTCTAATGATCTAGCCTCATCTACAACACATGCTAAAGTAGTTCAACATCCAGACGATTCAACTTTAATCTGCTCAGCAGATACCTTACCAGACCTCCAAATAGTAGCCCAACAAGCATTTAATGATATAGAAACATATCTAAGTAAATCACAACTAATCTTCAACCTCAAAAAGACACAGTTAATGCTATTTATGAGCAGCAAAATATTACTGAGCCCTCCTTTCACTATTCTCTCGACAAACAAGACAGTGATCCAACCAGTTGAGCATACAAAATTCCTTGGCATGACAATCGACAACAAACTCAGATTTGACCAACACATAGCCATCACAATTAAGAAAGTTCAAGTCAAACTTGGTTCACTGTACAGAAGCAAGCCATTCCTCACTGACAATACCAGACTAGCCATATGCAAAACCTTCCTCCTCTCTATGCTCCTATAGGCTTTCCCCCTCTTTACCAACTTAAAAAGACCAGACTTAACCAAATTGGAAAGTTGCTACAACAAAATAGCCCACTTTGCAGCCAACCTTTGCCACCAAACCCACTACTGTATTGCTCTACATAAATTAAATTGGCTCGAGCTACCTAACCTTCTCCATCTCTACCAACTTAAATTCACACACAGTACCATCTTCCATCCTGACAAATTCCCATCCCTCAAGGAACTTGTTGTCCCCTACTCATGCACACGAAGTCTAAGATCTGCAGACAGAAACTTTCTCACAGCAAACAAAGCTAACAACATTCATAGTAAAGCCCTAGTCTCAAATCAAATACCCAAATTATGGAACTCTGTACCCCACACCCTCCAAAACACACCTGAATCTACCAATTTCAAACTACTGCTATTTGAACATATATCCAAAAACTGGCATTGCTCCTGTGCCAGACCTGACTGACAAGATATCTATAAGTCTGTCATCACACTGTTCACTCCTTACCTCATTTTCTCCCTCTCCTCAGTGTTACTACTCAAAAAATAAATAAATAAATAAAAAAATATATATATATATATATATATATATATATATATATATATATATATATATATATATATATATATATATATACATACACACACATACGGAAGAAATAGCCAGGGAATTGTTATGGCTAGGCTTGTATAGGCCCTAGGGCCGAAAGCCTAGTACCAACCTAGTAACCTATGAATATGTACACAGTACTAATTTTATTTTTCCCACAGTGATCTTTATTGAAATGCTTGTGTTTTTCTATTTGAACCTGTATCTACTAGAAAACTATACTGAATACTTCTTTGTATAGACTAACTGGATGATGTGTACTCTGCATCTTACTATATGTATACTATTGTACTATAATATAATTATTGCATTTTGCTTATATTTCTGTGGAGCTTTCCTCCCTGGGCCTCCACTGAAAATGGGCTTCTGGCCCAGTTAGACTTTCCTGGTAAACAAGTGTAAATAAATAAATAAATAAATAAATATTACACTATAGCAGATCTCACTTTCTTTCACATATCCATGTTTCTTTTTTTATTCTTTTCAAAAACCTCTTGGGTTTGTTCTTTATATTTTCACACTTCCTCATTTGCTTCTTTTTTCAAATGGCCCAAGGTTTCTTGGTCTGTATAAGTTTTATAAATGAGCACGAATTTGCATTTAAAGCTTTTGATAGTTTTTCCTGTGCAGGTATTTTTCTTTCATCTAATTTCTGTCTTAATCTTTTTGAATATCTTGTATCTGAAAATTCTGGGCTTCTTGCATAACAGTAACAATATGTAACTTCTTTCTTTTCCTGAATAGTCCACTTTATCATCTTTATGGCTCTTTTTTGGCCTGTCAGTGGTGTGGTTATTGTGGAGTATAATGTCTTTCTACAACAGGGAGGACATCCTCCCCCAGAGCCTGGCTTAAACACATTGTAGGAAAATTTCCATGTCTTGAGGATTCTACACTGACATTTCTTTCCAATCCTGACACCAATGTGTCTACCAGGATTGGGCACATTTTTATTCTGGGACTTGTGCACACAGCTGTCTTTTTTATTTTTAACCTACTTCTGTCCATGATATATCCTCTACTAAATACAGTGTATATATCAGTGTTGTCTTGGCGAGATTTTGTTAAAACTGGGTCCACCCTGTGAAGATACTCACTAAGATGTGAGCATGAATTCAATTCCAGCAATACTGCTTTCCTTTGGTTGCTGATTTTATCATCTTTCCATCTGGACCCTACCTATAAGGAAGCAGCAATGCATACACACACACACACACACACACACACACACACACACACACACACACACACACACACACACACACACACACACACACACACACACACACACACACACACACACACACACACACACACACACGCACGCACACACACACACACGCACGCACACACGCACGCACACACACACACACACACACACACACACACACACACACACACACACACACACACACACACACACACACACACACACACACAGACATACACTATATCGCAAGCTAATACACTGTGCAATCTGTATGAAATAAATAGTCACAATACCATGCAGATGCAATACTGCAACATGCAAGTGTGCTTTTAGGCAGCAAGTCTTCAACTTTATTTTTGCCATATAAAGTAAATTCTTATTCTGCCTCTCAACATTGACATAATATGTGGAACTATAAGATAATTTATTTAGAAACTAAGGATGTGTATTATAAAATGACAATAAAACACTCCTTAAGAATCATTTAAGAATGCAGAAGACATATATATGATAAACAGTAAACTTTATTGCTTAACATTTCCCTGTTTTTTACCCAAGCTTTACTTTAGCTTTGCCTTTAGTAGCAGCTAAATGTTGCCATCACATCTCCTCTAACCATGTTGTCTATTTGTGAGAATATGTCTCATACTAATATTACTGCTGTATAACTGAGTGCGAGTGTCTTTACAATACATGAAGTATTGAGTTAGACATACATGCATGACATTAGAACACATACATGGCCAATGATGCAATACGTGTGCCATTATAGTTAGAATACAATGGGACAGAAGGGCCCTTGACATTATAATACTCTTTGCCCTTCTTATCTTTGTTCCTGTTTAAATGCATTAGACTTTGAAGATTGCAATTATTAATCTGAGCTCCAGAGCCATCCTTGCTGGAACCTGTGGTTGGATTCATCCTTTCAACAGTCAGAATTTAGCATCTTGTTTCATGTGTCAGCTACCTATCTCGTTTAGCAGTTTAGATCTCAGTCCCTTCTATTGCTGATAAAAGCTCTTGTTAATGCATGACTTTTTCTTAAATAATTTCATGTCTATTGATTACAGACTCCTCCACCAGCCTGACTTTTCATTTTTTTGGATGAAGGACAATATATCTATTATATCTCTATTATCTCCCTAAGGATAATTAGAATAAAGTCAGACAATATTTTTCAAAAAATTGCCAAGCACATAATTATAAGATATAGAATTACCATTCAGTTTGGCAGTATTTCACATTAAGTTGCAAGGCAAGTAATTATAGTGCATGATATTGGAAATTAGCTAGTTAGATATAATGGACTGAGTATACTATACTAGCACAATTCAGTTCATAAGGCAGTAAGACGCTGATAAGCAATACAATAAGATACTTTTTGGGTTTAGCTCAGTCTTGGGGTAATAAAACCTTTATTAGCAATACACTGAGATGTTATCTCACTGTAAATTAATAACACATTATTACTTTAGCAAACCAAGACCATCTGCTTATGCTTAGGAGGCAGTGTGTGTAGTGGGAATATGACATAGAATTGTTATGGAGGTGCAACAATATAGAGGGACATTTTTAGTAAAAAATCAGGGTTTTTACTGAGATTGCGGTTTATAAAGTGGTAAGAAGAGTTCAGTCAAAGAGAAATGGAATGGGTAGGTATAGTGTTAGTGCAGGATGCCAATGGAGAAGTAATGAGGATTAGATGTGTAGCTCAAGTAATGTGCATCTATGTAGCCCAAGGGGGGTGTTACATGAATGTTGAATCAGTGACATTGAGAGTATTTATTAAAGTGATGTCACAAAGTGTTTGAGTCAGACATTAGACTTAATATTTTGGAGTATTCTGTTTCAGCATTCTGATGCTGTTTAAAAATAAGCTTTTCTGAGTTGCTGTTGTGTAAGGTAGACTAATAAGAAGGTTGTTGTTGGAATTTCTGAGAGACTCGAAGGTGGTTCTGTTGACAAGGAAGTGCTTAACCGGAGGACAGTACAGCTCATTTACTAATTTAAAGGTCCATACATTCAGTAGAAAGGAGGCTCCCCTCTCCACCAGAAGCCAGGTACATTTTCTAAGGGTGGTGCAGTGATGTACTGGAGTCACTAAGGTGAATGAATGTTAATATCTTATTTTCTACATACCATGATGGGAGTGTAATACTATGAGTGTGAGTGAGCATTCTAATTTGCCAGGTAGAACAATGATGGCCATGACACAACCTACTTAATTTGTTAGAAGGTGGGAGGTATTAAGCGTATTTTGTGTATCTTGTGCACTCGGTTATTTTCATGAGGTAGAAAGTTTAGTGAATGATCCAACAGAAGGCCTTGGTATGTGTGTTTGTTAACAAATGTCATGGGGTTTAATAGAGGGTTCACTATGTGGAGCGGTTTTGTCAGCATGAGTGTCTTGATTTTTTTGAATAATATACAAGAGGATTTTTTTCATATTTAATGTTAGTTTATTATTGCACATCTGGTTCTAGAGCAGTCTAACGTTTTGTAGAGTTATCGATTTCATACTGTGATGCTGATGACAATGCCATTGCTGCATAAGGTAGCATTTAATTCTAGAATATTTCAGGGTTGGTCATTAATAAATGATGAGAACGGTAGTAGTCCCAACAATGATCCTTGTAGTTATACCCATATAGATATGCGCAGGGTTGGTTTGAGCTGTGTCATTAGCCAAAGTGAATGTCCTATCCTTTAAGTAAGTCTGGAACCATCTATACACCTCCTCAGAAAAGTGAAATTTTCTGAGTGTTTGCATACATATAGTCTGGTCAACATATTCGAAAACTCATTGGAGGTGTGTGAACATAGCCTCATTCAGCTTGCCATTTTTAAGGTTTTTGAGAATAGTGTTGTTAGTGTGACTAGAGCATATGAGGAACTATACATTGGTATAAAGCCCCATCATTTGTCTGAGATGATGTTATACTAAGAGCTGTAACTTAAAATGTGTTTATATACTAATTTTTCAAAGCATTTAGTTATTGTAAGTTTTCTGCTGTTTTTGGAACAATAATATTCCAAAACAATGAGTGAGAAGGTCACACAGAAAAACAATCAGTAAAAACTAAATGAAAATTCCAGCCAAGCTAGAACTTCCACTAAGTGACCTCTCAAACCTCTTGTATTAGAGGCATATGGGATATATGCAAATGATCTTTAAACATCAGGTGTTTCAGCTATATGGCGATTTCTGAATGCCCATCAGTTTTTTTCTTTCTTCTTTTTTTTTTTTTCTTTTTAAGTCGTTTAATGGACAATTTCAGACCAATAAAGCCTTTGGACTTAGCTGTGGACATGCATGTTTGAGAGGTCATAGGTTCATAGGTTCATAGGTTTATACTAGGCTATCTGCCCTAGGGCATTTATAACCCTAGCCAGAGTGTGTTTGGCTTTCACCACCCATTTTAAATTAATTTTGCTATGCCCTTTTTGAGGTTAGTATACTGTGCCTCTGTCTAACAGTGACACAGAAGTGATACCCCGGGTAAACCTACGATCTTCCATCCACTCATCAAGATTCCTCTTGAAGAGAGTCAATGAGGGACTCTGCCTAACCTCGACTGGGATTTTATTCCAGAGTAAAGGGAGCCTCTGGGTTATGAATCTGTCCCTCCAGCATGTCCTATTTATTTCAGTGCTGAGGTTCAAGTCTGTCGAGTGCGTAGCTCAATGGGATTTGGATTTTCTGAGGTGCAGCATGTCCATTAATTCCGGGTTGGACATGGCTTTATACGTCAGGCACAGATCGCCTCTGAGCAGGCGGTATGCCACTGAGTAGAGCTGGAGTTTCTTCAACCGGGCAGCATATGGCATCTGTTTGAGCCCTTTGATCCTCTTGGTGAGGTACTTTTGGGGTCTTTCCAGTTGCTGCAGGTGTCTGGTAAGGTACATCCCAAAAGGGGCATTGTACTCAATTATGGGCCTGATGAGGGATGAGTAAAGAGGCACGATGACCTCCCTGATCTAGATGTGAATCCCTTCATGATTAGGTGGGCTATATAAAATGTTTTTCTAACCACTTTGGCCATGTGGTTGTCAAATGAGAGATTGCTATCAACTTGGGTCCCCAGGTCCCTAATTACTTCTTCTGTACTTAATGGATTACTACCTATGTGGTAATTTGTGGGCACTTTGTTTTTGCCAAAGGGGATGACTATACACTTTTTGGCATTTAGCTTGAGGCCATGGCTCTGGCACCAGTTGTCTGTTTCTATGAGGCCCTTTTGGAGGATGCTTGTGTCGGCTGGAGAGTCGATTATGGCGCCCAGTTTGCAGTCATCTGCGAACTTGGTCAGCCACAGTCCTTCCATGTTGGCCTGTACCTCCGACTAATATATACTGAACAAGAGAGATCCCAGGACTGAGCCTTGTGGGATGCCACTTGTAACTGGTTTGGAGTCTGACATGGCTCCAGCAATTCTAACCATGTGGGTTCTGTCCTTGAGCCAGTTTGCAACCCATCTAGTGACATAGGGGTTTATATTTAAGCTGGTGAGCTTATCTATAATGCCCGAGTGGGGTATTGTATCGAAGGCTTTTGCGAGGTCCAGGTAGGCTGTGTGGACCACCTTCCCCTCATCAATGGCCTTGGTGACTGTGATCTGCCCTTAACAAAGCCGAACTGGGTAGGATCCAGTGTCTGTAGGTCCCCAATATCTTTATTTATGAGGTCCATGATGATCCTTTCCATAGCTTTGCAGACCAAGCTAGTCAGGCTTATAGGGCGATAGTTTCCAGGATCCGTTGAGGCACCACCTTTGTGGAGAGGGACCACTGTTGCTGTATGCCACTCTTTGGGTACATATCCTGTAGTAAGGCTGAGATTGAACAGTAGTTTTATGTTTGGGTTTAGCTCTTCTTGGAGTTCATGTAGGACGCAGCCCGGGACACCGTCTGGTCCCATTGATGCTGTGTTTTTTGCTTTGGAGAGGAGGCTCTTACCTGAGCATCTGATATGTCAGGGGCAGCACTCTGCTGGGATAAATAGTTCCCCTTTTGGTGGGGTGGGCGGGGTTTGCGCTCAACCTGTCAGCTAGGATGTTGGCAATGTCTGTGGGTTCGTGTATTTTTGTCATTTTGGACTAATTCTGAGCATATCTGGGAATTCCCACCCAGGTTCCTAACATAACTAAAGAAAGCCTTGTGATTATCCTTAGTGTCCTGTGCAATTTTTCTCTCGAATCTGGCCTTAGACGATTTTATGAGTGCCCGTAGTTTTTTGCTAATACTGATCAGAGATGCCTTCCCTTTTTGGGATTTTGCTCTATCATGTAGTAGCTTCCTCCTTCTATTGTATAGTTTGTTTATGGCTGGGGTCCACCAGACAGGACGTCTGCCTTTGGCGGATTGGGTCTTGTTTTTATTTGGGATTGCATGATCCATGCATTCCTGAAGGTGTTCATAGAATGCGTTTATAAAGGATTTTGCGGTCTGAGCCGTATTTTCCACAGGCCCGGGGGCTTTGAAGGATTTCACCTCATTTTGAGGAGTGTGAAATTTGCTTTAGAGAAGTTTTTCACTGTCGTTTTCTGGGCAGGGGGTTGGGTCGGGATGTGAATATCCAGTGAGATTAGTTTATGGTCTGATCTTACCAGTGAGGGATACACTTCTGGTCTGGAGCATAGAGTCCCCATGTTGGTGATGATCAGGGCCAGTATGTTTTCCCCTCTTGTGGGAGTGGTAACAAGTTGTTCCATAACATTTGAGTTTATAAATTCTAGGAACCTTTGGGCTAGGGTGTTGGAGCTAGAGTAATGCTCCCAGTCTATGTTTGAGTAGTTGAAGTCACCCAATATAATGGTGTTTGGAGAGACCTTCATATTTTCCAGTGTTCTCAGGAAGGCCAAGTGGGGTTCCTGGGTTTGGGAGGGTGGTCTGTAGCAGGCTATAAACTGGAAGGCAGTTTTACCCACTGTTAGTTGCACATGGATAGTCTCTGATGCTTCGTGCTGTGCCACCAACCTGGAGGTGTGGGTATCTTTGACGAATATTGATACTCCCCCTCCTTTTGTGGTTTCGTCCAAGTTTTGGGGCCAAAAAGCATGGTATGAGGTTTAACCTGGTAGTGCTGGGGTGCTCTCGGGAGCCTTGAACCAGGTTTCTGTTACTGCACAGATATCAATGTTCTCCATGCTAAGGAGAGTTTCGAGTGCATGCATCTTGAGGTTTAGACTTCTGGCGTTAAGTAGCATTACTCTTAGTTTCTTATCCCTTGTGATACCTATGGAGGTGGGTTTGTCTTTTGAGCCTTGTCTAAAAAAGGCACTATGGGGGTAGCAAGAGCCTTTGCCAATATCCAAAAGCCCAGGGGTGACAGGTGCAAGCCGTCATGCAGTGGAAGTTCTAGCTGGTTGGAATTTTCATTTAGTTTTCATTGTTTTGGTTTGTTAGTTGGGGTATTTTGCAGTCACTCTAATGGTAATGGACATCAGCTGGGTATAACAGCCCTGTGTTTCTAATGCTTAGTCAAACATTCTACTTGTGCTGTGCCAATGAGGTCATAACAAGGCCAAAACATGCATGTCCACAGCTAGTGGGGCTTGGCTTTATTGGCCTGAAATTGTCCATTAAGCGACTTAAAAAGAAAAAAGTCATGGGCATTCAAAAATCGCCATATAACTGAAACACTTGATGTTCATAAGGGTCATTTGCATATATCCCATGTGCCTCGAATACAAGAGGTTTGGTTGAAGTTCTAGCTTGGCTGGAATTTTCATTTAGTTTTTACTGATTGGAACAGTAATATTCCTAGTGGGATTATGAGAACTGCATTTAAATACTTAGGCATCAGCTTTGTGCACATGGAAAGACTGACTATATGAGCTAGTGGCTTAGTTAGTGATTTTCTTTCAAGTTTAAGAAGAAGAAGATGTATTGTGTGCAAATGTTCTGCTGAATTGGAGCTTAATTTAAATTCATCATAAATTTCTTTTTTAGTAATCATCCTGAAGTGGAAACAGGGATAATTAAGGTGGCTGTGCAGTAGCTTGCAAGGTGTGGTCATGATGACATGGTTAAATGGTATTTGATAATGCTGTGGTGGGTTACTTACATGGATTACTTAAGATCTCTATGAGTCTGCTAGACTGGTGAGAGATGATGGTCTCTGTTTACTGTTATTTAGTACTACTCAGAAACAGCACACCATCTTCAACATAGCTCTGTTACCGCTATAACTGTTCGGCAAGAACTGTCATGTTTTTTTCATGCAATGCCAAAAAGAAACCACTCAAGCTTTGTACTATACTACCAACTGTTATCTAAGTTTATATAAGTTCTGATACATACTGATACGTTTTATATTGTCTATGTATTCTACTTTTATAGGTTCATAGGTTCATAGGTGTGTACTAGGTTAATGGCCCTGGATCCTTTACAAGCCTAGCCCATAGGATTACTCTGGCATCATGTCACCCAACCTTAGTTCCCAGTCCCTCTGTAGCGTAGAGCCACTGGAGTGATCCCCAGGGTGAATTTTCTATTTCTCATCTGCTCATCAAGATTTCTCTTAAAGAGGGCCAGTGGGGTGCTCTGTTTGACATGTATGGGAAGTCTATTCCATAGCATAGGCAGTCTCTGGGTTATGAACCTGTTCCTCCAGCATGTTCTGTTGATTGCGGTAATGAGGTTGAGGTCTCTGGAGGTGTGGGGCAGAGGGATTGGGATTTCTTTAGATGTAGCATTTCTAACAGAGCTGGGTCAGACATGGCTTTGTAAGTCAAGCAGAGATCACCTCTAAATAGGCGATATGAGACAGAATAGTTGGAGTTTTTTGAGTCTGTCCATATAGGACAAGTGTTTAAGGCCTAGGATCCTCTTTGTGAGATACTTTTGTGGCCTCTCCAGTTATTGCAGGTGTCTAGTGAGGTACATGCCAAATGGGGCATTGTACTTGATGACTGACCTAATGAGGGAAGAGTAGAGAGAGACAATTACCTCATTCTTCCTGGCTGCAAAACCCTTAGTAATGAGATATGCCACATAGACGGACTTTCTGACCACAGTGGCAATGTGGTGATCAAAAGAGAGGTTGCTGTCAACCTGTGTTACCAGATCTCTTATAACACTTTCTGTGTTCAGTGGACTACCATCAATGTGGTAATTCATGGGAACTGGGTTTTTCCCAAAGGGGATGATGACATTTTTTGGCATTGAGCTTAAGGCCATGGTTCTGACACCAGTCGTTTGTCTCAGTGAGACCTTTCTGTAGGATGGCAATATCACTTTGAGAGTTAATAATAGCTCCCAACTTGCAATCATCTGTGAACTTTGTCAGCCAGATTCCCTTCATCTTGGACTGGACTTCAGAGAAGTAGATACCAAACAGGAGAGGATCCAGGACCGAACCCTGTGGGACTCCACTTGTGACTGGTAGGCAGTCTGACTTGGAGTCAGCTACTTTCACACTGTGGGTTCTAACTGTGAGCCAGTTTGCAACCTACGTAGTGATATAGGGGTTGATGCCTAGCTTACTGAGTTTTTCTGATTCCTGAGTGGGGAATGGTATCAAATGCCTTGGCCAGATCAAGGTAGGCTGTATGAACCACCTTGCCTTCATCCACAGCTCTGGTGACTGACTCAAAGAAGTTGACCAGGTTGAGCAGGCATGATCTGCCCTTCACAAAACCAAACTGTGTGGGATCCAGAGCTTGGAGATTCCCTATATCCTTGTTTATTAGGTCCATGATGATGCATTCTATAGCTTTGCATATCAGACTCATCAGGCTAATGGGGCAATAGTTCCCAGGGTCTGTAGTCACTCCTCCTTTGTGGAGAGGGATGACTGTAGCAGTGCACCATTCAGTAGGAACAAAGCCTGAGGTGAGGCTGTGATTGAACAGGGCATACAGGTAAGGCACCAGTTCACTCTGTAGTTCATGTAGAACACAGCCAGGGATATTGTCAGATCCCGTAGAAGCTGTATTCTTGGCCTTGGACAGTGCTGTTGTAACCTGTGCAGCAGTAATACTGGGTGCCTGGCAATCTACTGGTATTGTGATTGGTCCTTTGGGGGTGGTGAGAGGGGTAAAGTTGGCACTGAATCTGTTGGCCAGTATATTGACTATCTGTTGGCTCAGTATAGGAGGTGCAATTGTGCAGTAGTTCAGAGCAAATCTGGGTATTGCTGTGGAGATTCTTTACATGAAGGCCTTGTGCTTGTCTTTACTATCTGCTGCAATTTTGTTTTCATAGCTAGCTTTAGATGATTTGATGAGGGATCTTAACTTTTTGTTGAGGCTGATAAGGGTCTTTTTTCAGTCTTGGGACTTCACCTTATTCCGCATCAGTTTCCTCCTTCTGTTGTAGGGTTTGTTTAAGGCAGGGGACCACCAGATTGTCTTCCTTTTTTTGAAGGAGAGTGTCTTGGTTCTATTGGGTATGGCGAGATCCATGCATTTGTGTACATGTTCGTACAGTGCATTGGTGTATGATTTGGTGGTCATGCAACTATTCTCCATTTGCATGGGTGCTGTGAAGTTAGCCACCTTTGTTTTTAGAAGCCCAAAGTAAGCTTTGGAGAAGTTTTTCATGGTGTTTACCTTTGCGGGGGTGGGGGGAGGGATGTGGATTTCCAAGGTGATTAGTTTGTGGTTGGATCTAACCAGGGAGGAGTTGACTATTGGTGTAGAGCAACAGTCACCCAAGTTAGCAATGACCAGGTCAAGGATGTTGCTACCTCTAGTGGGGGTATTTTTTTTAAATTTTTGCATAGTTTCGCTTTAAAAAGTCAAGTGTCTATATTTTTATTTGACCATATTAATTGTGGAGCTTTTCTCCCTGGGCCTCCACTGAAAATGGGTTCCTGACCCAGTGGACTTTCCCGGTCAATAAATAAATAAATAATATCTTGTATACATTCCACAGAGTATCAAGCCTGCTAGTGATGCACCACAGTAGACTGCACATGTGGGAATGAACAGTAGCTTAGCTAGGGTGGGGCGAGATGGGCAGCTGCCCTGGGTGCAAAATGTTGGGGATATTGATTGCAATACTGGCTTACTTGGTCTAAACTGTAGTAACCACTTGCTACATTGTTGCAAACAGCTTGCTACAATTTAAAAGTGAGGAAAAATTTTTTTAAGCAAAATCTGAGCACTGTGGCACTCTGTGCTGGCAGGGGATAAACTGTATCAACTGTTTGCTATATTTGTAGCAAGCACTTTGATACAATTTATAAGGAGCTTTTTTTTAACTAAAACTTAAGTGCTGCAGTGCGCTTTGCAGGCAAGGTATAAACTATAGTGACTGTTTTCTACATTTGGAGCAAGCAGTATGCTATATAAGAAGTGTTATTTATTTATTTATTCATTTACCTTTTAACAGACAAGAAGAGGGTCAGGGGCAAGGACATAAATGGGACCTGAATGACTGGTCAGGAAGGAGGGATGTGTGTTGTACATCTGGCCACCTGGATGGTGAGGCAATAGGAGGAATGTTCTTTTTTTCTTTTTTTGCTCTTCAAATGGAGGACGTGGGGGAATGGAGCCATAACACTGCTTAATACAGATACAGTAAAGTGTTTTTTTTTTTCTCTTCACTTAAAGAGCTGAAGGGATGGGGTGCTGAGCTAGCCATGGTTCTAGGGATGAAAGCATAAATAGGTCCACGTTGTATGTTGTGAAAAGGTTATATTAAACTAAAACGCATGTAAATGTGTTTTCTTTTCTTAAAACTGTGGTTGTTGTAAATTGCGTAATATATATTAAAATATGGACTATAACTGTAAAACTGAAAGCAAATATGCTCCTCAGAAGTCACTACATTTGCAATGTATACATGCATTACATTATTTGGACACTAACTTATTGGACTCAACCTCTCCTCAGAGCTAAAAGACTTTGTCAACAAGAAAAGCATCATCTACTTTTAAATCCCAACATGAAGAACCATCATGTACCCTCCTGTGTACAGAAAAAGTGACTGCCAGTGGAGATACTCCCTTTCCTCTGCACTGCGAACAGTGGACTGCATTCTGAAAACAGAGCTCAGAAAATATTATATTTAGCATGTAGAATTGTGAATCTACTGTTTGGACTTCTAAGTCAGAAGCAGACAACATTCAATGTATGTCTTTAGTTACTGGAGGTGATACTTTTTATATATATATATATATATATATATATATATATATATATATATATATAAAACAAAACAGGATTCTTCTTTATGTAATATGTCTCTTTCAACATATTTATTTTTTAGTAACCATACACTCGCAAGCAACAAATGTAAACGCTCAGTAACCTGGGTCAATGAAGGCTGTCTTCCACATAAATCCACCACTACCAAGGAGCTTCCAATCCAACTGTTCTTTTATTATACACAAAAACACAGATTTAGCGCTTTCATCTCCAAACCTGGAGACCTCATCAGAATTAATTTCAAAAGCACATTTCCTGTTCTTATATACTCAAGACAATTGATTCACAAATTAAGAAATTAAAAAATTAACTAATTAATCAATAAAACAATGAAACAATGAACAATGAAGTGGCTGGCAGTTTAAACGAATCAGTGAATATCTTTATTTTTATATACACACACATCAAATAATTAAATTATTAAATATATCATAGAAAAAAATATGTATATATATATATATATATAAAAATAGTATTAAATAAATGTCATTTCAAATCAATATATTTGGTATATTGATTAAATAAATAAATAACATAATATATAATATTAAAATGGTTTAGTATTAAAATAATTTGATGTTAAAATAATTTGATGTTAAAATAGTCAGTGGGGTGGTTCAATTGGTTTAAGTATGTTTCTTGGGGTCATTGGCTAATAATTTGAGGGCTGGTGTTATGGAGATGTGGTCATTAAAGCCCTTACCCCTACAGGCATCTAGCCTGAGTTGCCATATCATCTCCCTGTATAACAATTTTGTCTCCCAGTCACCCCCTCTATCCAAGTGATCAACAACCTCGACCACCCAAAATTTAAAATCAGCCTTCTCACATATAAGGGAGTGTCTATATAAGGCATTATTTTCGTTTTTATGATAATTGTCTCTCAAATGTTCGTATATCCTTTTTCTTAAATGTCGTTCTGTTTTACCAATATAGAACCCCCCACAAAATTTACAATAAACCAAATATACCAGACCCTTAGTGTAACAACTATAGTATTTGTTAGCTTTCAATGTAATATTAACACTGGGTAATATTATATGTTTTTCACCGGCTATAAATGGACACTGGGCACATCTCCCACATCTAAAAGTACCAACTCTCTTAGAGACTGGTTCATTTTGAATTGTTTTCTTCTTTCTTTCTAAAATATTTTTTATATTGTACCCTCTCCTATAACTATAGGTTAATTTATTTTCAAAAATGGTGGTCCTAATAGCCAGTGTTTTAAACAAATTCCATGTTTCATTAATACATTTGTGTAACCACCCTATATTCTGATAATATGTAAGGGTTAGATATGGAAACCCATTATTATCCAATGCTTTTTCAATTCTTTCCATATTTCTATCATTTGTCTGATTTAATAATGGTACGTATTTATTACTCCATTCTTTTATTACATATTCCTTAATGGGTTGTGTAATTTCCACAGGGTAGTCTCTGTCATGAAACATCTTTTGTATTTTATCAATTTCATCAAGAAAAACTTCTCTGTCTGAGGTCATACGAGCCACCCTAATCATCTGTCCCTTTATTATATTTCTCTTAAGATGCTCAGGGTGATCACTATTAAAGTGCAAATAAGTGTTTGAAAAATTATCTTTCCTATATATAGTAGATCTATAGATGTTGGTATCATAATCTTTATATAACAAAATATCTAAATAATGAACTTTCTGTGAATTAATATGGTAAGTAAATTTTAGAAAATTTGTACTTCCATTAATATGGGAAATAAATTCTTTTATTACTTTGTCTGGGCCTTCCCATAAAATAAATATATCATCCAGAAACCGGTAATAACCTTTGATGTACCCAAAAAATTCAGTTTCAAATACATATAGTTTTTCCCAATATAGCATTACTATATTTGCATACACGGGGGCACATGCTGCCCCCATAGCTACCCCTTCTATTTGATGGTAGTAATCTCCCCTGAAATAAATAAAGTTGTTCTTAAGTACCAATTCCATGCATTCTAGCACTAGCTTAAACTCACTTGATGTCAATGTGTTCATTTCAATGAGCATATTTTCAAACCAATCCATCCCCGTATCATGTGGTATTACTGAAAATAAATCTTTAACATCAATTGTAATAAATTTTGTATCCACACTGTATGGGTCATTGCTAATCTTTTGCAAAAAATCCCAAGAATCTACCAAAATATGAGGGTATTTTTTGTGATACATTTTGAGTTTAGTGTCTATATAAATAGCTAGTGGTTGAGTTTTGGAACCTTGTGATGAGACTATAGGTCTCATGGGAGGGTTTTGAATATTTTTGTGGGTTTTTGGTATACCAAAAATAGCAGGAATAACTGGTTTCTTGACCTTCAAAAAATTCCACAAGTCCATATCTAATAGCCCCTGAAGAAAATTGTCCTCTATAATGTAGTCTATTTTGCAATATGCAATATTGATTTCATTTTTAGACACCATATTATAACACTTGTCATTGTTTAATATTTCCAACATTCTTTTTTCGTAGTCCCAATTATCCATAAAAACCACACCACCTCCCTTATCTGATTTCATTACCCGGATATCTCGGTTGTTACCAAGCTCCTTCAATAACATATTTTCTTCATCTGTAAGATTACTACTATACTTATTAGCATTTAGTAGGTATTCACTTCTAATCTTTTTGATAAGCATATTTTCAAAACTACAAATATCTTGGTGAAGTGGAGGGTTGTAAAGATTACGTCTACTTAATTCTTTAGACTCAAAATGTTTATCCTGACCAAACATCTGCCTAAAGTTGAGTTTCCTAGTAAAAAGTTTTATATCCAATAATATACCATCTATACTAGGTTTTCTTGCCGGTACAAACGTAAACCCTTTGTAAACAGTTTAAAATACCCTGCATTAATATTCAAATCGGTATAATTAAATATAAAAAAATCTCTAAGTGAATGCATAGCCAAAGGCTTGTATATAGGAGTTGTATCTCCAACTTCCCCTATATTGGCTTGTTCTATCTGTATGTCATTCGTTGTTGGTAACTGTAATTGTTGGTCCTCGCAGCCTGAGCATATGACGGCTGTTGTACTCGTTTCTTTATTCTCTCGGACCTCCTTGGACCATCCCCACCTAAAGGGGCCCTTTCCCCACTGTTAAATTCATCATCACATACATCAAAGTCCTGTTCAAATACATTCACTTCATGCTCATTGTTAAAATCTATGTTGTTACCTCTCTGGTTATTTATCAACTGGGAATTTTTAGAATTTTGTTTCCCATAATCACTAAAATTGCCTTTTACAGCTGTTCTACCAAAATTGTATGCAACACCAAATCTATATTCATTAATGTCCCTGTCTAACTTGGATAACTTCCTATTGTAACTTCGTAAAATGATTTGATCAACATCCTGTAAGGATCTAAAATATATGTTCTTGTATTGTTGTACAGAAAATAACAAATAATCATTGATTTCTCTACACAATTTATCAATGTCTTTCTTATCTACTTCCATTCGTTTTTCATTATGTTTAATCAATACTTTAAGCATAGCCAAACCACATTCATTGAAAATATTACAAATATCTTTAAAAACTTTCCGAACAACATTAATGGTGTTACTGACGCTGATTTTTTTAAAGATATTTGTAATATTTTCAATGAATGTGGTGAATGTATTTGAACAGGACTTTGATGTATGTGATGATGAATTTAACAGTGGGGAAAGGGCAAGCCAATATAGGGGAAGTTGGAGATACAAGTCCTATATACAAGCATTTGACTATGCATTCACTTAGAGATTTTTTTATATTTAATTATAATGATTTGAATATTAATGCAGGGTATTTTAAACTGTTTACAAAAGGGTTTACGTTTGTACCGGCAAGAAAACCTAGTATAGATGGTATATTATTGGATATAAAACTTTTTACTAGGAAACTCAACTTTAGGCAGATGTTTGGTCAGGATAAACATTTTGAGTCTAAAGAATTAAGTAGACGTAGTCTTTACAACCCTCCACTTCACCAAGATATTTGTAGTTTTGAAAATATGCTTATCAAAAAGATTAGAAGTGAATACCTACTAAATGCTAATAAGTATAGTAGTAATCTTACAGATGAAGAAAATATGTTATTGAAGGAGCTTGGTAACAACCGAGATATCCGGGTAATGAAACCAGATAAGGGAGGTGGTGTGGTTTTTATGGATAATTGGGACTACGAAAAAAGAATGTTGGAAATATTAAACAATGACAAGTGTTATAATATGGTGTCTAAAAATGAAATCAATATTGCATATTGCAAAATAGACTACATTATAGAGGACAATTTTCTTCAGGGGCTATTAGATATGGACTTGTGGAATTTTTTGAAGGTCAAGAAACCAGTTATTCCTGCTATTTTTGGTATACCAAAAACCCACAAAAATATTCAAAACCCTCCCATGAGACCTATAGTCTCATCACAAGGTTCCAAAACTCAACCACTAGCTATTTATATAGACACTAAACTCCAAATGTATCACAAAAAATATCCTCATATTTTGGTAGATTCTTGGGATTTTTTGCAAAAGATTAGCAATGACCCATACAGTGTGGATACAAAATTTATTACAATTGATGTTAAAGATTTATTTTCAGTAATTCCACACGATACGGGGATGGATTGGTTTGAAAATATGCTCATTGAAATGAACACATTGACATCAAGTGAGTTTAAGCTAGTGCTAGAATGCATGGAATTGGTACTTAAGAACAACTTTATTTATTTCAGGGGAGATTACTACCATCAAATGGAAGGGGTAGCTATGGGGGCAGCATGTGCCCCCGTGTATGCAAATATAGTAATGCTATATTGGGAAAAACTATATGTATTTGAAACTGAATTTTTTGGGTACATCAAAGGTTATTACCGGTTTCTGGATGATATATTTATTTTATGGGAAGGCCCAGACAAAGTAATAAAAGAATTTATTTCCCATATTAATGGAAGTACAAATTTTCTAAAATTTACTTACCATATTAATTCACAGAAAGTTCATTATTTAGATATTTTGTTATATAAAGATTATGATACCAACATCTATAGATCTACTATATATAGGAAAGATAATTTTTCAAACACTTATTTGCACTTTAATAGTGATCACCCTGAGCATCTTAAGAGAAATATAATAAAGGGACAGATGATTAGGGTGGCTCGTATGACCTCAGACAGAGAAGTTTTTCTTGATGAAATTGATAAAATACAAAAGATGTTTCATGACAGAGACTACCCTGTGGAAATTACACAACCCATTAAGGAATATGTAATAAAAGAATGGGGTAATAAATACGTACCATTATTAAATCAGACAAATGATAGAAATATGGAAAGAATTGAAAAAGCATTGGATAATAATGGGTTTCCATATCTAACCCTTACATATTATCAGAATATAGGGTGGTTACACAAATGTATTAATGAAACATGGAATTTGTTTAAAACACTGGCTATTAGGACCACCATTTTTGAAAATAAATTAACCTATAGTTATAGGAGAGGGTACAATATAAAAAATATTTTAGAAAGAAAGAAGAAAACA
The DNA here is from genome assembly GCF_019279795.1 of Protopterus annectens. Lineage (NCBI taxonomy): Eukaryota > Metazoa > Chordata > Ceratodontiformes > Protopteridae > Protopterus > Protopterus annectens. The sequence continues at coordinate 666,162,932 of NC_056736.1, read as the reverse complement.
ATTCAAAATGAACCAGTCTCTAAGAGAGTTGGTACTTTTAGATGTGGGAGATGTGCCCAGTGTCCATTTATAGCCGGTGAAAAACATATAATATTACCCAGTGTTAATATTACATTGAAAGCTAACAAATACTATAGTTGTTACACTAAGGGTCTGGTATATTTGGTTTATTGTAAATTTTATGGGGGTTTCTATATTGGTAAAACAGAACGACATTTAAGAAAAAGGATATACGAACATTTGAGAGACATTAATCGTAAAAACGAAAATAATGCCTTATATAGACACTCCCTTATATGTGAGAAGGCTGATTTTAAATTTTGGGTGGTCGAGGTTGTTGATCACTTGGATAGAGGGGGTGACTGGGAGACAAAATTGTTATACAGGGAGATGATATGGCAACTCAGGCTAGATGCCTGTAGGGGTAAGGGCTTTAATGACCACATCTCCATAACACCAGCCCTCAAATTATTAGCCAATGACCCCAAGAAACATACTTAAACCAATTGAACCACCCCACTGACTATTTTAACATCAAATTATTTTAACATCAAATTATTTTAATACTAAACCATTTTAATATTATATATTATGTTATTTATTTATTTATTTAATCAATATACCAAATATATTGATTTGAAATGACATTTATTTAATACTATTTTTATATATATATACATATTTTTTTCTATGATATATTTAATAATTTAATTATTTGATGTGTGTGTATATAAAAATAAAAATATATATACCTAAATATGTGTTGCAACAACTATGTATGAGTTTGAAATGCTTTTACCCTGTCTAAAGATATTCACTGATTCGTTTAAACTGCCAGCCACTTCATTGTTCATTATTTCATTGTTTTATTGATTAATTAGTTAATTTTTTAATTTCTTAATTTGTGAATCAATTGTCTTGAGTATATAAGAACAGGAAATGTGCTTTTGAAATTGATTCTGATGAGGTCTCCAGGTTTGGAGATGAAAGCGCTAAATCTGTGTTTTTGTGTATAATAAAAGAACAGTTGGATTGGAAGCTCCTTGGTAGTGGTGGATTTATGTGGAAGACAGCCTTCATTGACCCAGGTTACTGAGCGTTTACATATTTATTTTTTATGTTCTGTATGCAGGTTTAAAGCTAATGTATATTTGATTATAGTAAATGCAATGCTTAATTTTATTTATTTCAAGTATTTTTTATTTAATGTAAATGCTTATGACTGATGAGTTATTTATTCTTAGCTTAAGGGTATGTTTCTTGTAGTGTTTTTTTTTAATAACTGTTGGCTTTTATTTATTTTATTTATATATTTATTGGGATTTGATTATTTTCTATTTTGAATGGTTACTGTTAAGGCTAATGTTATGAGACAAACATTTATGATTCACCTATTTTAGAATAAACAGTACCTGTGTTTTTTGTTATGCTAATGTAGTCTAGCTTGTAGCTGCATTGCTATGAAGATAAAGACTGAAGTCTCGGTGGTAGAAATTTATCTTTATCCTTCCTGGAATCTATTGTGCATGTATTGGTGAGCATCTTTGTGCAAAATATTCTTGGTGAGGTTTCAATTACTGTATGCAAAATTATACTGGAAGGCACTTGGACCAGTATAGCCAGTGATTATAACTGATCTGTAGCTTCAAAGTGTAAAGAGTATTAGGCTGGGACAGGTGATGGCTACTATACAAAACAGGAGTGCACAGTTAGTGCACATTTTTAAAGCCAATCAGCCCTTGTATATAAATTGATGACAGTGTATGGGATTATATACCCATTTGCTTCATATAAATCAGTTTGCAGTGGTATAACTATATTATGAACTGAACTTATATAGACTGCAAAACACTTTAAATGTATATTTTCTGATATCTGTAATGTCAGTTTACTTCAGTTTACCTTGCACAGCAGGCATTTTATTTTTTAGACAGTGTAGGTTGGAAACAGGCAGAAATTATCTCAATCAGAGTTAACTAAATAATGAAACATTTAAAGGAATCAAACCCTGCTCATATGACCAAGGATGAGATGGTAAATAACTTAGGTTATGGTAAGGTTCAGTTCACTGAGCTCAGAGAGGCACCCCAAATTGTTGTGGATACAAAATATGCCATGAAGCAAATCAGTTCTTCCACAACTGATCTTAAAGTGGAGATTGATTTAAAGAAACCACAGCTGGAAATTAAACAACTGTAGGTCAAAGCTTGAAGTACAAAGAAAGCAAGATCAGTGAGACAGATAGAGCAGAGAGAGAGAGAGAGAGAGAGAAAGAGTACAAGAGCAAAGCGAGACCATATCCACAGAGAAGGAAAAGAAATTCTGGATAATGAGATCAGTGCTAAAATACTTCCAGAGCATAAAGACAGGGATAACTCTGGCAGTTTTATTTGACTGTATGAGCATGTTTATGTTATCAGCAATAAAGTAAGCAAGGCAAATAGGTAAGGCACTACATGTACAAGTACTATCACTGATACAGATTGCTGTGATTTTGGTAAATTGAAACATTTTTATGAATATTTTAAACTTACTCATAAAGTGTAAAGGACAATATTTAGAGGGCATAGGAAAATAAAATGCAATGTCATTGATTTCATTGCAGTAAATATTTAGTTTACTAGGTGGATGAATGGAATTCATGCTACTGCATTTTTTAAATGTTAGGAGACCTTATGATAAGGAATCAAGCATTCAGTACTTTGCATGAGGATGTGCAAATCTGATTAACAAATTCAGACTGTAATACTGATAAGGAAATGGGCAAGACGGTTGATATCTATCTGGCTAGTAGGGTATAGCTACAAAAATGTGCATGCAATAACATGGGATCAGGCATGGTGACAGTCATGTAGGGAAAATAGCAAGGGAGACCCAGAAAATGCTTATACATACAATAAAGGCTGCAAGCTGTTGATATGGTTACTTCAAAAAATAAATAAACCAAACAATACTGTAAACCACAAATAGACCACAGTTGCAAGCACAATAAATTTCTCCAGGAATAAGATAAAAATACACCAATGTCGAACTGGAAGTAGTGAAGTCACAAACCACTGGTAAAGTAAAAAAAATATATATCCTTTTATTCGCACATACAGGATTTCATCCTGTAACCAACGGAACTTCATCAGACAAAACATTTTCAAAAGACCATTCCTTTTAAAAGGCCATTGACCAATAAAAATACATCAGTTAATACACACCTTCATAAAATGGGCAATAAAAACACTAGTTTAATCATTTAACATAAGCTACATGCATCCATCCCTCATCCAATCAGCATTCAACATCATCATCAAATCAACGTACAGATCTTCATACAAATAAATGCATTCATCTAATGGTTTTCTTGAACACATCACCTATTTAAAAATGATAGGTACAGACTAAACCTTATAAGAACCTGCAGTTTCATTCAACTAAATGTTGTCCTCAGTTCTATGTATATTTAAATTTACATCAAAAAACCTTGGAATTAAATATTAAAAAATAAGCTCCATTCATATAAGTACATTTCTGACATCCCTTAATCGAAAATCATTGCTATTGCACAAATAATGGCACTTCAGGTAACCTTCCATGTGCCAACTTATTTTAAATGTCAGCGTCAAGATAGTTTTTGTTGGTCTTCAGATAAAAATCTAAACTACCTATATATCAATGCACTGAACCACAATGGGCGATCGATCTTTAAATTCATATGAAACATCACAAATTCAGCACTAAAATTATTTTAACCAATAATATCTCATGCAAACATGCTGTATCCAATCACAATAATCTTCAATTCAAGGCAATTATCGTGGAATACATGAAATCAACACGGAAGTGTTTCCACAAAACTTTAGTTCTAATTGGTTCATATTTAACCAGTTAATTGGGCATATTTGATCTAAACAGCCAATAGTTATATGTCAAAATCTAAATGTATATGCTCCCTCAAAACTCCATTGTCAGCAAGTTCATAATTAACTAATCATATAGCGAATTGAAACTTAACCACCAATAATATTCGATCTACATAACCCATCGATGTATATATAGATTCGATCTACATAAACCCTACATTCAATGACTAAAAAAACAAATATAATATACATAACTTTACGATCTACATAATATTTGCATTTGGCTGATGAATATTGTGTGAGCACTTAATACTCAAGCATATTACGTTCGACTAAAAGCTGTAAGTATGTACTACACAATATTTACATTCAACCAATAGAATCTCATATAAGCACTTACTAGCCAATCACATAAACTTCAACAAAAGACTATAAGAAGAATGCTCCAAATCCAAACACTTATGCCTCCACGAGGCTTCAATTTAACTGGTTCACATTCAACAAATTATCTAATATATTTAATCTAAACAGCTAGTAACCTACAAGATGTATATTACAATTACAGCGAACACGCCTCTTCAGAGCTTCTTTTACTACAGGTTAAAATTTGGTGAATGACGTAACAAAGATAAGATAAACATCCCATAGTTTGCAAATTGCATAATCCAACACCAAATACAATACTTATATGTAATTCAGCCTATCTAATCAGTCAAGACCCTAAAATCCAAAAGATGGTAATTATTGCGTTCAAAGAAACACATTAAATTTATGATACCTTCCAACTAAGGAGGACAATTGCTGTAAAAGGGGGCCTGTATGCCACCTTAAACATACATATTTCATTGGTTCCTGTCTAGCCAATAACAAAACAACAACCATTATTCTATTATAAAAAAATATGTGTTTTCGTTTTTTTATAATAGAATAATGGTTGTAGGAACATTGGCGAAACACTAAGTACTCAAGAATTATGTATGAAGAACTGAATTGCTTAAGTAATAAGTTATTTATATACTTATTACATTTTTATTTCATTTTTTATTAATTTGAATGAAATAATAAAGATGCCCACGATCGTTTTTTTTTTTTTTTTTTGTGATCTGGGGGGCAATGCTGTGTTTATTTCCTGTAGTGTGTTAGGCCATGTTTTTTGGCCATTATTAGTGGTTTAGTTCAAATTTGTTTTGTTAATCGCTAGACAGAAACCAATGAAATATGTAGTTTTAAGGTGGCATACAGGCCCCTTTTTACGACAATTGTCCTCCTTAGTTGGACGGTATCATAAATTTAATGTGTTTCTTTAAACGTAATAATTACCATCTTTTGGATTTTAGGGTCTTGACTGATTAGATAGGATGAATTACATCTAAGTATTGTATCTGGTGTTGGATTTTGCAATTCCCAAACTATTGGATGTTTAGGTTATCTTTGTGATGTGATTCGCCAAATTTTAACCTGTAGTAAATGAAGCTCTGAAGAGGCGTGTTCGCAGTAATTGTAGCATGCATCTTGTAGGTTATTGGCTGTTTAGATTAAATATATTAGGTAATTGGTTGAATGTGCACCAGTTAAACTAAAGCCTTGTGGAGGCATAAGGGTTTGGGTTTGGTGCATTCTTCTTATAGTCTTTTGTTGAAGTTTTGTGATTGGGTATTAAGTGCTTATACGAGATTCTGTTGGTTGAATGTAAATATTGTGTAGTTCATACTTACAGCTTTTAGTCAAATGTAATATGGTTGAGTATTAAGTGCTCAGACAATATTCATCAGCCAAATGTAAATATTATGTGGATCATAAAGTTATGTATGTTATATTTGTTTTTTTAGTCATTGGGTCTAGGGTTTTATGTAGATCAAATCTATATGTAGATCGATGGGTTATGTAGATCGAATATTATTGGTGGTTAAGTTTCAATTCGCTATATGATTAGTTAATTATGAACTTGCTGACAATGGAGTTTTGAGGGGGCATATACATTTAGATTTTGACATATAACTATTGGCTGTTTAGATCCAATATGCCAATTAACTGGTTAAATATGAACCAATTAGAACTAAAGTTTTGTGGAAACGCTTCCGTGTTGGTTTCATGTATTCCACGATAATAGCCTTGTCTTGAAGATTATTGTGATTGGGTACAGTATGTTTGCATGAGATATTATTGGTTAAAACAATTTTAGTGCTGAATTTGTAATGTTTCATATGAATTTAAAGATCGATCACCCATTGTGGTTCAGTTCATTGATATATAGATAGTTTAGTTTTTTATCTGAAGAACAGAGAAAGCTATCTTGATGCTGACATTTAAAATAAGTTGGCACATGGAAGGTTACCTGAAGCTCCGTTATTTGTGCAATAGCAATGATTTTCAATTAAAAGGGATGTCAGAAATTTACTTATATGAATGGAGCTTATTTTTTAATATTTAATTCCAAGATTTTTGATGTAAATTTAAATATACGTAGAATCGAGGACGACATTTAGTTGAATGAAATTGCATGTTCATATAAGGTTTAGTCTGTACCTATCATCTTTAAATAGGTGATGTGTTCAAGAAAACCATTGGACGAATGCATTTAGTTGTATGATGATTCGTACGTTGATTTGATGATGATGTTGAATGCTGATTGGATGAGGGATGGATGCATGTAGCTTATGCTATATGATTAAACTAGCATTTTTATTGGCCATTTTATGAAGGTGTGTATTAATTGATGTACTTTTATTGGTCAATGGCCTTTTAAAAGGAATGGTCTTTTGAAAATGTTTTATCTGATGACGTTCCTTTAGTTATGGGATGAAATCCTGTATGCGCGAATAAAAGGATATATATATTTTTGACTTTACCAGTGGTTTGTGACTTCACTACTTCCAATTCGACTTTGGTTTATTTTTATCTTATTCCTGGAGAAATTTATTGTGCTTGCAACTGTGGTCTACTTCAAAAAATAGCCAGATAGCGGCTAGATGTCTTAATCTAATCCATAGCTGTTAAACGGTGTTGGATTTACTTGAACACTATGGTACATATAGCGAAAACCTTGACTATGACCCAGATGATTCAAGTTCAGTTAGCAGTTGTCATGTTGAAAGAACCAGACAAGGGAGGGTCAGAGTGAATGGTTTGTAATAGCTTAACCAGCCTTTGGGAGGAGATCTGTGGTCCCAGTTAGTTGATTTTCTATCATACATGTGAAGGCCTTCATGACATCATTGACCATAGGAACAGGGAACATGGTTAGATGATCCCAAGCTAGTGATGGCAGCCCTCTTGACTGATGTATGTGGGTGCATGTATATATTAGAAGGTGGGCGTAAGATGCCCTTCCAGTGATGCAAGTGCTTGCATCAGTTTGCAGTGATGGGGTAAGGGTTTTACAGAAACATACACTGTTAATTGTTGCATTTGTATTGAATGAGACACAGAATCATCTTGTACTTGGGTGAGGGTAATAAATAGTCAGGAACAGGGGCTCAATGTTCATAAAGCAAGGGCTTAGGGGAATTATCCCATTAGAAATAGGTGGTGAACTTCTTCTGGAAGGAGTTACTTAAGGGGAAGACATGGTTGGTGACACAGAACCCTGAATCTGAGACATAGTTATTAAAATCCTACCTTTTATTAGAACATAACTAGGAAGGATCACAAAGATAGAGATCTGACAGGCACAACTGTAACATCCTATCTTAGAAAAACTGAAGAAGGCAGACTGGCCACCAAGGACAGAAAAAGTCTGTATAGTGGGACAAGGGATTATTGTATAGACAATGGACTCCAGAAGGAGGATTATATGTAGAAGAGAAGAAAGGCAGACCTAAAGGTCTGTTATTTGCACTTCTGGTCATAGCTCATGACATTCTCCCTTTAGGTTAACTGGACAAAACATGTACAAGTAAGCTATACTCCATGATATTCTGTTTTAGTGCCAGCTGGGCATAAAGCATACAAGCATACCAGCATACAAAAAAGGAGGCTTATGCAAAAATGTTCATTTGGTATACATTACAAATAATGCGACAGGAAACTGCAAGACATATAAACAGCATTAAAAGGTTGACAAGACAGAAGACAATGCTAAGATTTTCTTGGTGCTGTTGCTTGTTTTTGAGGAATCATTTTTGTGAAAACATTTGATCTGTTTGTAAATGTGTGTTGGGGTAAAATAGTTCAAAACTCCACTGTGGTCTTCAACCAGATTACTTTGTTGGAGATATTTAATTCAACCTGTTTAAATGGGAAGGGGATGAATATCTGCTCATTTCCTTTTTTGTGTACAGAGCGGTGACGCAGAGTCCACAATTTTTTCATAATTTGTGCTGCTTCATAATAACAGGCGGATGGACAAGTGTTCTTGTTCTAATAAATTAATGCTATTCTAGAATATGAACTTTCATCCATCTACCTACTTTAATGAATAAAGTACTTGAAATTTCAACAAGGATCTTTATTCCTGCCACAGGGTGGTTATCAAAGATATATATATATATATATATATATATATATATATATATATATATATATATATATATATATATAGAGAGAGAGAGAGAGAGTCTCCAAGATCTGGTACTAAAGTAATTTTATCTGGACTAATCCTTAGTACTCTGTTTCTTGTTAGTCCTGCCACACTCTGGGCCATAGATGGGATGTCAGACTTGACTCAAGTCTTCTGGATTACCTTTGTTTACTTTATAATAACAGGGTCACGGGACTGCTACACCTAATTTGTGATTCCTACAAGGAGCCTGTTGTGTTGTAAATGCTACATTTTAGTGCAAAGAGTAGGACGTTCATGAGTTTTTTTGCAGGAGAACCTAATATAAACAGAACAGCAACAAAAGGCTAGTATGACAGGATAATGAGAACCTGAGGGCATATAATCTGACAAAAGTATCAGTGACTGAACAGGTAACACATTCAACTTTGATACTGGAAGATCTGGAGTTTAGGGGTTCTATTCACGCACTAGCCGTACAGATTCATGTTTCAGTACTGACACTACAGTGCAGAATATGAGGGTGCTGCATTCCTGAGTGTGCCATCCTTAAGCTTAGCTGTTAAGCTCAGGCCCAGCATCTGCCTCTAATTTAGTGGTAGCTCAGGTGGATGTAAAAGACTCCATGGCACTTATGAAAAAGAGCAAGAGAATTTCCCCATAACCCTGGCCAAATTACCCTTAATCACTATGAAATCCACTATAGATCTATCCTGAAAAGAGACCGCTGAATCACAGTGGGACTAACCTGGTCAACAGATTGCAAACAAATAAATAAGAAGGTAATGGTGCCTATTCCTGTTCAAGAGAATAAGCTGCAAGCATCACTGGAAGTTCCCCACACTCTTGTGTGGAAAGCAAGTGATATCAGTTACATGGTAGAGCTGCCAGGCAGGATGCAGAAACATAAACTCTACCATGTTAACATGATGAGGTCCTACTATGACAGCAAGATGGTAGCACTTAGCATATGCAGAGGGTTACAAGAGAAATCAGATAGGCGTTTGGTAGCAGTGCTTCTCAATGAGGCTCGAGCTGACACCTCAGTGAATAAGGTAGACTATCACAGCATCCTCTATGCAGATCAAGGACATCTGAGCTATAGTACAAGGTATACCCAGCTAGTAGAGCATCATGTGGAGACAGGAGCATAATGGCTTATTTTCAGGATGCCTGAGCAAGGCAAGCAATCCATCTGGAAGGAACTGCAGGACATACTGAAACCAAATATAGTGCAGTAATTTAACAGTACGTGGGTAATGTCAGTGGTGTTACTGCTAAAAAGGATGGGAACACCAGGCTTTGTGTAGACTGTCAAAAACTAGTCAAAACCCAGACTGAGATGCATACCTCCTGCTCAGGATGGATGGAGCACTAGATCAGCTGGGTGAGTCTAAATATCTGACCACTTCTGGCTTTACTAACATATACTGACAAGCACCTTTTACATCTGCAAGAAGGAAAAAAATGCTTTTTTTAACTCCACTGGGGATATATAAATTCAACAAAATGGCCCTCAAGATGAAGAATGCCCCAGCACTTTTCCAGAAGCTGGAAGACTGCATCCTTTCAGGAACTAGAAATTCTGCTCTTACTTACATAGACAACATTGCAACTTTTAGCCTGCCCTGGGAGGAACATAAATGGCATGTCAGAAGGGTGCTGAGTTGATTATAAGACACCATGTTGACTATTATTCCAAGCAAATGTCAGCTAGCAATGGTAGAAATAATGTATCTTGGTCATGGGTAGGAAGCAACACAATTTGACCAGTCTGACAAGGTAGAGGCTTTCCAGATATGGTCTACCCCTGTTACCAAAGAGCAGGTGAGTGTTTTCCTTAATACGCACCACAGTCAACCCTCTCATAGAACTTATATGAAAGATTAGGCCCAATAAAATTATCTGAACACTAGTATGTGATCAGACTTTTCAGAAACTCGGGAAGGAATTGAGTGGACCCCCTGTACTAGTAAGTCTTGCTTAGAGCCAGGAGTGTGTAGTACAGTTAGATGCTTCAAATCACAGCCATGGGCTGTATTTAGCCAGATTTCTTCAAATGGATCTTAGTTGTAGACTTCAACCAAGGAAATAGTAATATGTAGTTGCTGTGAAGGAATGTTTGGAAACAATGTAGGCTCTTCAATAGCTTCAATCCTATATGTATGGTAGAAAATTCACAGTAGTTACAAATCATAATCCTTTGTAATAGAATTATATATTAATTATTCAAACAACCTGAACATATAGTTCATTGTTCTGAGACAAGGCTCTAAACAAGCTATACATTTTTATTGCTAATTTTGTAAGTTTCAGATTAAAATGCATCAGTATGTATAAGGCTGGCACAGAAAGCAGTCAGTGAATAATGATTTAGAAGTTTGAAAAGAGAATTAAATATAACATTACAATTTCATATATACATATTATAAATATGTACATGAGTATGAATGTGATTCTTAGGTCCGTAGGTTCATACTAGGCTATTGATCTCTCACCTAGCCAATGAGCCCACCTGTTTACCAAGACATTAATAAGTACCAGAACCCAAACCAGTTTGGACCCTTTCCATAATGGTTAAATGGGCCACACCGGGCATATACTTATGACTGCTGATCCAGCCATCCAGGTTACACTTATAAAGGGTCATGGAGCTTCTCTGTTTAACCTCTAAGGGGAACCTGTTCTGTTCCATAAAGAGGTATTCTCTGTGAAAGATTTTTATCCTATCAGCAAGCCCTATTTATATTTTGGAGGAAGCTTAGGATTCTTGAGCAGGTGTTTAAGATAGTATTAGTTTGAGGGATGTGTAGGGAGTTACAAAGGCCCAGATCTTTCATGGATTTATAAGCAAGGCAGAAGTCTTTTCTCAATAGTTAGTAGGAAATGGGAAAGTGTGAGAGTGTCAGTGTAACTCATGGCGGACATGTCCTTGACGTTTTTGCTAAAGAAACACTGTAGTCTCTCAAGGTGGGTCATATATCTATCCAAGCACATACTAAAGGGGGAATTATATTCTATTATTGGTCTGATAAGGGAAGAGCAGGTCAGGGGACGATGGTGTTTGATTATATAAAAGTATTTCCTAACAACAGTGGCCACTGGTTAAAGGATAGTTCATTGTCAGTGAAGGTGCCCAAGATCGTAAAGACTATTTTGATTTTTTTGAGATGGGTATTGTCCACGTGATAGGAGCAGGAGTGCCTAGGTTTGCCAAAGGACACAAAGCTGCATTTTTTGGCATTTAGTTTGAGACCATGGTCTAAGCTGCACTTGATGGCATGAGTTAAGTCATCTTGGGTATTTATGACAGCTTCAAATGTACTGTCTTCAGCAAACTCCAGCAGCCACAGGACTTTGCTGTCTGCTTTAAGGTCAGAGAAGCAGATACCAATGAGGAGCTGTCACATGATTGATTCCTGTGAGACACCAGTGGCAACCACTCTTTTAGTGGAGAATGTGCCTACAGGACTAACAGACTGGGTTCTGTTGGTGAGAGAATTTGCTATCCAGTGGGTAACATAGGGGTTTATATTTAATTTGATTAGCTTATGAGTCATGTCTTAGTGTGGAATGATATCAAAGGGTTTAGCCAAGTCCAGGTATGCAATTTAAACTGGTTTACCTGAATTTAATACCTTAGTGACATGCTCAAAAAAGTCCATCAGGTTCAAGAAGCAGGATCCACTTTTAACAAACCCATATTTTTTGGGGTCCAGGTTAAGAAGGCTGTCTATGTCCTTGTTATGAGGTCCAGAATGATGTACTCCATTATCTTAAAGATAAGGCTAATGAGGCTCAAGTCTATAGCTGCCAAGGTCATTCTTGAGTCCTCCTTTAAGGAAGTAAATACTGCAGTTCTCAACACCTCTGGTACAGATCTACTGGAGATGCTGAGACAAATAGAGAAAATAAGGAGTACTTTGTGCTGACAAGAAGACAACCTGACATACTGTCAGGGCCCATTGAACTAGGGTCTTAGCCTTGAAGAGAGCACTCAGGACTTATTTAGAGGTGATTTAGGGGAGTGCTATAGAAATGCTAAAGTTTTGTGAGCAGTTTGGGGAAGACAGGGGAGGAGAAGTTTGATTTGACTTTACTAATAGGTTGGCAATATTTTCAGTGGATGAATATGTGGTGTTATTTTGTATTAGCTCAGACCATTGCTATTCATTATTTCTTAGGTTCCTGACATAGCTGAAAAAAAACTTTGTGGCCATCCTTAGCATGGGTGGTAATTTTGCATTTCATTCTGGAGGATTTGATTTTGTTTTTAAGTTCTTTGTTGATTATTCTGAGCTTTTCTGTAGCCGATGCAGTGTTAAATCTGTTGATACTGGGGTTCTACTAAATGGACTGTTCTTAAATTTGTCACTATATTTATGATTTATGGGAATTGAGGCCCCAATACTTGTCTGAAGGTCAGTGAAGAATTTATCTGTCAAAATTGCATTTGCATGAAGTAGGGTTATCTAGGTGAGGAGGGTGTTTGAATTTCATGATGTTTCATTTAGCTGGAGTATATTTGCTTTGGAATGGGCAGCCACAGTGGTGCAGTGGTTAGCGTTGCTGCCTCACAGCAAGAGGCTCTCTGGTTCGATCCTTGGCTGGGGTGCCTTCTGTGCAGAGTCTGCATGTCCTCCCTGTGGTCGCATGTTTCCTCTGGGTTTTCCGGTTTCCTCCCACATCCCAAAGACATGCTGTAGGTGGATTGGACACTCTAAATTGGCCCTAGGTGTGAGTGCGTGCATGTGTGAGCCTTCTGTGGAAGGTTGGGTGCCGGGCTGGCAACTTGACACCGTAAAACTGCACTGCCAATCATGAGCAGACAGGTGATCTGCTGTGTGACCCCTAACCAGGAAAAAGCCGAAAGAAGATATTTGCTTTGGAATGGTCTCTGAAGGCAGAGAGATTTCAAGGTGAATAAATGTTACATCACAATGACCAGATTTGACCAGTTAATTGGTAACTGTTGATTTTGAGCATGGGGGACTGTATTTGTGATAACCAGGTCTAATGTTTTAGAGCTTCCCATTGGGAGTTTGACTGGCTGATCCAGCTAGTTGGCATTAATGAAATCCAGGAGTCTCTGTGCATGCTTATTTGTTGTGGTGTGGGTTCCCCAGTTAATGTCAGAATAGCTGAAGTCACCAAAAGAGGATAGTGTTAGGTTTTATGGTGAGAGATGTCAGTCTGTTAAGATATGCCTTATGATCTGCCAGTGTCATAAAGAGGGTATAGTAGCTGTCTTCTGTGAGATACTGCTTTTTTTTTTTTTTTTGGCATAAGAAGAGTTTAGAGTAAATCTCGGTCACTGTTCTGAATGACAAGTCAGGAAGTGAAATGCTTCTTTGGTGACACAGACATGTCCCCACTAGCTACTGAGTCCAATTCAGCACTGGGTCTGAAAGAGTAGTAGGTATTAAACCTTAAACTGTGAGGGTGCGTACACTGTTCTGAAAGCATGTTTTGGCAACTGTGCATATATCCGGTGTATATTAAATAATGGAAATGTACTTACCCCGAACACCTATTCATCGACATGAAAACAGTGAAACAGACTTCAGTGAACATTGAACATTTTACAAGGGTAAGTAATCACTTGTCCATCATAACACCACAACACACATTGCACTAAATCAAACCTACCAAAGTGAGGGGCGTTGCCCTGCACAACCCCTGAACTACATATACCAGCTCTGTGATTGCAGCATGGTGGGGAAAAGGGCAAAGTTGTGGTGTTGGCCAATGACTTCCTTACCCTAGGAAAGATTTCGTCATTCACAGAAGTGAATTTCTCTGTTTTCATGTCAATGAATAGGAGTTGAAGGTAAGTACACTTTGACTACTTAATACAGACCACATATATCAATATTTTCAAAGTTTAGGAATGCCTCTAAGAGGTACAACATTTTGTTTGGGCTTCTAGTATTGTGCAGCAACAGTTGTATATGATTTTGTTCATCATTGGTTTTGAGAGACTCAACTTGACTAAAAAAACATACCATGGGGGAGGAAAAAGTCTGAGCCAAGAAGAAGCCATAAGGAGAGACAGATACAAACCACCCTAGCAAAGCAGCTGGAGTTGTCAATCATCTCATCCCAGACTGATTTATCTATTTATTTATATCCATCTATAGATTATCTCTCTGTAGGGTCTATATCAGATCATCGAAATGGCTCATTAGCAAATGCCATAATGTTGAACTGCAAAACCGGAACCCTAACAATATCGAAACCTCAAAACAGCAAATTTTTTCCCAGGGGAAAATTTTGCTGTTTCGAGAAACACACACACACCACAAGCACACTAAAAATCAGCAAACCACACACATACATTTAAAAGTTACATCTAACCCTACACTGCACTGCACATACACTACTACCTATCCACTTACCTTAACCCAGACCCTAACCCTAAGGTCCATCACTATCGCACACTCACCTCACCCGTGCCCTAACCCTAACTCGCTTAACCCGCTCCTAACCCTAAATTCTCACTATCGCACACTCACCTCACCCGTGCCCTGACCCTAACTCACTTAACCCGCCCCAACCCCAAATTCTGTCACAATCGCGCACTTACCTGACCCGTGCCCTAACCCTAACTCACCCAACCCGTGCCGTAACCTGAACATCTGCACAATCACACACTTACCTTAACCCAACCCGTAACTTTCCACCACATGTTGAAAACAGCAAAGCCACAACAACGGCCAACTGAATTCTTTCCCTAGGAAAGAATTCGGTTTTGTGCAGCTTTGCTGTTTTCAACATTCACAATATTGGGTTCGATATTAGATCATTCGAAATTCTGCTGTTTCAATTATCTAATATAGACCCTCTGACCCTCTCTGTATATATATATATATATATATATATATATATATATATATATATATATATATATATATGTATATATGTATGTATATACATATATACACATACCAAAGGTGGCATGGTTCATAGGTTCATAGGTGTTTACTAGGCTAACGACCTCAAGGACCTTTTTAAGTCTAGCCATGCATCCCAAATCTCTGACAAGTTCTGATACCCTTGATAAGTGTAAGCATGGACCTGGGAGATGAACCATTTACAGGTTACCTGTTTGCATCAGAGACTTAGGTGCCAAACCAGGGATGAATTTCTGGTTTCACATCCAGTTATCCAAGTTGCACTTGAATTGGATTAGGGAGGAACTCTGCTTCACATGGATGGGGAGCCTGTTCCATAGACGGGATAGTCTCTGGGATACATACCTATTTCTCCAGCAGGTCCTATTTATATCACAGGCAAGGTTTAAGTCTTTAGAACAGGTACTTCTGGTACTATTTGTTTTGTGGATATGCAGGAGGTCCATCACTGTGGAGTCTGACAATGCCCTGTATGCCAGGCATAGATCTCCCCTCAAAAGTCTGTAGGAGACAGAATACAAGGATAGGACCTTGAGGTGGTCCGCATAGGACATATTACTTATGCCCTGTATTCTTTTAGTGAGGAACCTCTGTGGACATTCCAGTTGTTGAATATGCCTGTTTAGCTACATACCAAAGGGGTCATTGTACTCAATGATACGTCTGATGAATGCTGCATATAGTGGAACAATGACTTCCTTGGACTTAGATGCCATACTTTTGTTTATAAGTTGCGCAACATATGTGTGTCCCTAAGTCCCCGACTTCTCGGTCAACTCTAAGGGGTGTGTTGTCAATGTGATAGTTACCAAGGATGGATGACTTCCCAAAGGATAGTATTATGCATTTCTTGGCATTTGGTTTTTGTCCCATGACTCTGACACCAGTTGTTTGTCTGTGTCAGCCCCTCCTGAAGAACATTTGTGTCACTGTGAGACTCAATGACAGCACAGCTCCTAATTTACAATCACCTGCAAGTTTAGTCAGCCAGAGACCACTGACATTGGCCTTGACTTCTATTTATATATATATATATATATATATATATATATATATATATATATATATATATATATATTGGATCACCCTACAATGAGAGCAGTAGTTAAGGCAATAATTAAAGTCACTTACAGTTTACCTTTTGTTTGTATTGTAGCAACTTTCATCGTGACATTAAGATATGGCTCAATATTAGTTTCACTCCCTTTCCAGATGGATATTCAGAAATCTGCATCATGTTCCTCTTCATTTGATCTCAAGGAGGTGCATCTCAAATGATTCACTCCCACGTGTGCAATGATCAGATCATATGCGTAGCTGGTATGAAGAAACTTGAGGGTTTTAATGATGTCATGTATCCTGGTACCTAAGATGCAAACTAACTATTACCCTGCCTTTTCTTAGTTTGGTTAATGAAGCATCTATTTATCTACTTATGGACTAGGTTTGTCTTGTTGCTTTAAAGGCTTCTGAATGCTAGTTATATGACCTCTGTATATTTCCTGTAATATCAGAGCAAGCAAGAGTTCTTTGGGATTAGTAGGAGTGAATTAGTGCTGCTAGATTTAAAGTAAATGAGATCTAGAGAGGGGCTGGGTAAATATTACAGTTGTGGTAGTTTGTTGGACTGGTTGCATGTTCAGTGTACGCCTGTGCTGCTCAGTGCAACTAGTACTTATGGTGTGCAGATAAGTGCAAACAGTGCAGTTAAGTGTATGCTTGTGCACTCAACACAAACAGTTTAGACAAGATGGAAATGGATAAGTAACTTATCAATGTTACAAAAAGCTACCCTTCCCCTCTCTCGCTATATATATATATATATATATATATATATATATATATATATATATATATATATATATATATTTATTTACACTTTGTTAATCTAGTTAGTCCCACTAGGCCAAAGATGATGATATCCATACTAAGTATGGGAAATTTGGCCAGGGCACTGGGTAACTGCCCCTACACTTTTCTGAACAGTAGGTGGTGCCAGAGGGCTGACACTATTGCTTGGAAAATTTCAAAATGGAAGAGGAAAGGAGAAAGCAGGCTGTGAGTGCAGTGCTGCAGGGTTGGCCTTAAGTCAAGTGGTGCCCTAGGCAAAAAGGCTCCACAGTGCCCCCCACACCACCTTGTGCCCCCATCCTAGTCTATTTACACTATCCAGTTTACTGGAAAAGCACCCCTGCTAGAGCGGTGCCCTAGGCAGCCACCTAGTTGGCCTATGACTAAGGCCAGCTTTGTGCTGCAGAATACTGAAATCTCACAACCAGATTCTGTAAAAGAGGAGATAGCGCTTACAGAATTGTAAGAAGGAGGTCCGAAAACTTCAGCCACTGGAGATGATGGATCAGGATAAGCCAAATACAGATGAGGAAGTAAGCTGGAGTACTATGGTGGATGGTCTGGGAGTAGTAACAGAGAATGTACTGCCAGTTGAAACAGGAAAATGGATTACCAGAAGGTGCTGACATTATTTTGGGGGGGGGGTATGCTTGGCCAATGGTGTAGCTGGTTATAAAGGCATGTCCCCACAACATGGTGTTTTTGTGAGAAATAAAAATACTTTTACATATGCAGAAATGGTAAGCAAAGAAAAAAGATACTGTGACTGAAACTAAAAGAAAAGAAGGAGTGATTCAAGGACAACAAAACCAGAACAGCAGACCAGTGGTAAGAATCAAAACAAAGAAAAGTGACATTATTAACACATGTGAAGTTATGGACAGTATTATTTTATCTTTGGGGTTTAAAGTACAGAACATAAGAGGTCTAATACACTCAGGAATGAAAGACTTTTGTGAAGTTACTTTTGAAGTTTGAACTTAAATCTTTACAAATGAAGTAGAGAAAAAGAGCTAATTTGTACCATGAAATGAGTATATTTTTCAGGATGTGGGACAACAGTTAAAGAAGAAAATAAACATATTTTCTGTCTATTTGTAATAAGGTGTATGAGATAAAAAAATGCATAATGTAAGACATGTTTGGATGTAGGGGTGGAGGTGTGAGTGACACTGGCTGTGCATGAAGAAAATTAAAAATATGTCAAATATAATTGTGAATGGGAAATGGGGAAGAGTGAGGTATTGGGGTCAACCTAAGGTACATTTTTGAGGAGGGATGATCAATACTTGATGCAAGACTTTAATAAGAGAAGGAAGTAGGTAATATGGGGAAAGGGGACATACTACAAAAATGTGTAGGCCTAAATGTAAAAAATGCAATCGATTTGGAAATTTTTGGCTTGACTGTACTTTACCAGAAAATAAAAGGTTAGAAGAAGAAGCAGTATTTCAGAACAAATCTAATCTGAGTATAATATAACTGAAGATTCTGGTGGAGAAAATATTATGGGGAACATATTTTAAGAAGAAAACATACTTAATATAGCAAAGCATGACAAGAATGAGACAGGAAATGTTTTACAAATAGAAAGTATTACAGTACAAGATAAATGCAGATATGCAACATTAGGAAGTGAGGAAGGGGAAAAGGGAGAATTTGAGACAGGAGAAGGATGGTACAAGGAAGGAAAATAAAAATAAACATTGGAAATAAAAAAAAGGAAAGGGAAGACTTAGAAACTTTAGCACTAAATGTAAACGGTACTCAAAATGATATTAGAGATGTGGTAGTGACTGAATTGTTTAAAATAAGTATGGATATGATATGTATGTTAGATATGAGACAGAGGAAAATAACTGTGGCAATATGGGGTAAAAAGATTATATGGTTGGGGGGTGAGGCGTTTAGGAATAGGATTTTTTTTTTCAAAAGTGAAGAGGTAAAGTTACTGGATATGACAGTAGTAGTACCTGGAAGAGATAACTGCTATGTGGTATAAGGAAAAGGAAAGATGTGTAAGGGTAACTGTAGTGTATGCATAGAGAGGAAAAATATTTGGGGAATTTTGTCCTGTTAAATATGTCAATTATGGTGGGAGATTTGAACTGCAATTTTTGAAAGGAGAGGAGAAAAATAACATAAGATATTAAAGTAATAAGAGCTGTTATAAGACATAGAGCATTGAAACAAGGAAAAAAATAGAGAATAGACATATACAAGGGGGACTTGAAAAATTGAAGCAGATTATGTGGTGCATACAAAAGATATAAAAGAAATAATAGGTGGAGCAGAAATGGGTGAGTTTTCAGATCATAGAGCAGTATGGGTTAGAACAGGAGATAAAAAGTAATAAAAGAAAGAAAATGAATATAAGACTGGAGATATTGCTAAAACAGATTAGATGAAAAGAGAAGATAAAGTTTTATGGGAACAGCATATGCTGATGAGTACATTAGGAAAACTGGACAGACTGGTGGAGTACTTATAAGCAAAAATACAAGAAAATATTTTTGACTGTAAAAAAGTGAAGCAATGGAGTAGGAGAATATATAATGAAATCATAAAAAGACACGAAGGAATAGAACAATGTGGTGAAAGAATAAGAGAAACTGAAATAGAGCTATAGAGGAAAAAGTTAAACATATGTTGTTTAAAAATGAGGAAGTTTCTCCATTTCTGGGGGAAAAGGGTTAAAAATAAAAGAAGGAAGAATGGATACAATGTTCCTGAGGAATTAAATATTAGATGTAGGCAGTGAGAAAGAATGGAAATTGTGGAAAAGTGTGTGGTTAGAATGTATAAAAAGAGAAAATTCAAGTATGGATTGCAAAAAAAATATGAAAATGTTAATGATTCTGTAGAAAAGGAGATCAGTATAAGAGAAATGGAAAAAATAATAAAAGGAAGGGAAGAATGAGCACCAGGAATAGATGATTTAGCTTATGAAGATTATAAAGAGATGAATAAAAATAAGAAATGAATATTCTGTAAAATATTAAATGAATGGATAAAGAAAAGAATAACAGATGACGAGATGTGTGAGTGAATAATTAAGTTTATATGGAAAAAAAAGATGAAAGAAAAGATATGAAAAACTGGAGACCGATAACACTGGCATATGCAGATTATGAAATATTTATGAAAATAATATGAAAAAGGATGTAGAAGGTTTTGGATGAAGCTATGGAGAAGGAGTTTTCAGAATCATAGGGAGAGAAGTGAAGGACATTTTAATAATGGTAAAAGAAGTAACAGATATGATTTTGAAAGAAAATAAGGAAGTAAAGCTAATGACATGTAATGCAGCTAAATGAATTTGATAAGGTTAGTCATGAAGTGCTATGGAAAGTTCATGAGATGCATGGGATAGAAGAAAGCATTTTGAATGTAATAAAAATGCCATAAGAATTCATAAGTGAAAGTTATGGTAAATGGATGGATGGATGGATGGATGGATTGATGGATGGATGGATGGATGGAGAGGGAGGGATGGATGGATGGAGGGACAAGATATGAATAAGTGAAGTCATAGCTCAAGAGGAAAAATTACTAAAGAAGCTGGTTTACAATTAAGGCAAAAAACAAAGGTTTTGGTGAAACTAAGACAATAAGTGGACTAAATTGGAAAGGAAAGGAAATAAGTGCATTAGGAGTGAAAATTGGAAGTTATCAAAATGTAATAGAACAGTAGCAAATAATATTGGAAGAAAAATAAATTGTTATCATGGTGGAAAAGTGTTAATCTATCATTTAACAAATAAGTGCATGTGTTAAATACCTACCGATTAGGAACACTAGTATATTGGTGGGGGAGGAGGATCATGATATGTTACAAATGTTATTTGAGGATGAAGACTGCATCCAGTAAAAAGAAGGGTGATATAAATAAAAATGAAGAAGAAGGTCTGAATGTAAAAAAATCCTGTAGTGTACTTAGCATCTATGATTTTTTTCTTGGTAACACAGAAGGCGAAAACAGAGATATGTAAATGATATGGAAAATGTTAAATGTAAGGCAGGAAGATGTATGGAATTATGAAAGAAGGAAAACAAGAAAAGACGGAAGGAAAGAATGTGAGAATAAAATAAAATTATGGAAAGTGAAAATGAAATTGATAAAAATTGTGGTATAAAATAGTATGGAGAAATATTACATGGTTTATCCTTGAAGGAATTAAAAGAAGATGCAAAAATATGATAGAAATAGAAGGGAAAGATTTGAGAACTTTTATGAAGAAGTTGTTTTAAAGAATTTTGTTGGATAACTCACCAGTTAAAAGAAGGAAAGTGGAATGAGTGGAATGAAGAAGAAACAACAAAATACCCTTTTTTAGAAAGTAAAAAATGAACAGTTTTGCAAAAGTTTTAAATGGGAATATAAATGGGAATGATTTAAAAATATAACAATGGATATGATATTATATGGAAAATATGAGAAAAGAAAAATGTATAATTGAGAAATAGTTGTGTGAAAGAAGGTCTGCACACTCATGCACACTTTTATACATTACTAGTTTACTTCATCCACTGTTTTCAGTATTTTATGTTTGTTTTTTCTAGTAGTTGTCATTGTATAAACATGTTTTGGGGCTGTAAACCAAAACTGTCATGACAGTTTTTTGTTTGTTTGCAAAGCACTGGCATTTTTTTCTGAACTGTTAACTACTTAGTTTTTTTATGCACACTGATACACATGGATGGATATTTACTAGGTGATATTATTATACAGATATATTTTTATATTTATAGTGTTCTAGTGAGATTGTGGTTAGAGAGCTATGTCCTTTTTCTTGATTTTAGTTCTTGTCACAGACCTGATGAAGGCTTTATTGCATTAGGTAGCCGAAAGCAATTGTATTTAAAAGTCTTTTTATGTATATGTTATGCTTTTCTTAATACCTGATTTTGGAATGTGGGTTGCAAATAGATAAGTAATGTTTTGCTCAACTAGGATTTAGTTTGATCTAATCAGTAGTAGTGTGTGCGGGTGGACTTTTACAGCCCTGTTTATACTGTTTGCCTTGAATAGGTCGGTTTAAAATTAAACAATATGTATATTTTCTACACCTACTTTTAAGTATATAAAAGCTGATATGTTTAACATTGTTCATAGGTTCATATGTAGGTACTAGGCTATTAGCCCAAGGGCCTACGTAAGCCTAGCCAACAATGCTCTTTGGCTTACACCACCCAAGAAAGTTATTTTCCTTTGCCACCGTCGAACAGAGACACAGAAGTGATCTCTGGGGTGTATTTCCTATTTCCCATCCACTCATCAAGATTTTTCTTGAAGAGTGCTAATGAAGAACTTTGCTTGACATAGATGGGTAGCCTGTTCCAGAGTATGGGAAGTCTCTGGGACAGGAATCTATCCCTCCAGCATGTCCTGTTTATTGTGGTGACAAGGTTTAGGTCCCTACAGCGTGTAGCTCGGAGGGATTGAGATTTCTTTAGGTGTAGCATGTCCAACAGCTCTGGGCTTGACATAGCTTTATATGTTAGGCAGAGATCACCTCGGAGTAGGTGATATGCTATGGAGTAAACTGAAGTTTTTTGAGGCAGTCAGTATAGGGCATTCGTTTGAGGCCAGTGATCCTCTTTGTGAGGTACTTCTGTGGCCTTTCCAGCTGCTGCAGATGTCTTGTGAGGTACATTCCAAGAGGGGCATTGTACTCTATAATGGGTCTAATGAGTGTCGAGTAGAGGGGAACAATGACCTCTTTTTTCCTGGATGAGAATCCTTTTATGATGAGGTGTGCCAAGTAGAAGGACTTCCTGACTTCTGTGACAATGTGACTATCAAAGGAGAGACTACTGTCCACCTGGGTCCCAAGGTCTCTCATCACATATTCGGTGTTAAGTAGATTGCTGCCTATGTGGTAGTTCATGATCATGATTATTGAACATGGTGCTTAAGATGGTGCTTAAGTGGGGAGCCAATTCGTTCTGAAGTTTGTGTAAAACGCAGCCTGGGATGTTGTCCGGTCACATGTATGCTGTGTTTTTGGCTTTAGAGAGTGCAGCTTTTACCTGCGTAGTTATGATTACAGGGAATCTGCATTCTTCCTGTATAGATATGGGCCCTTTACGGGATGGGGGGGGGTAAAGTTAGCACTGAAATTATCTGCCAGGATGTTGTCATTATCAGTTGTTTCTTTAATTTTCGTGCCGTTGTGCTGTAAGTCAGAGCAGATCTGGGTATTGCCATCGAGATTCTTGACATAGCTATAGAATGCTTTGTGGTTGTTCTTAGAATTAGTGGCGATTTTGTTTTCGTAGCTAGCTTTGGAGGATCTTATAAGGGACCTCAGGTTATTACTGAGGCTGACCAGGGAGCTCCTCCACTCATGGGATTTTACTCTCTTTTGCAACAGTTTCTTCCTTCTGTTGTACAGTTTGTTTATGGCAGGAGACCACCAGATTGGCTTCCTTTTTTTAGAGGTTAGCATCTTGGTTCTGTTTAGGATAGCACGATCCATGCACTTGTGTAAGTGCTTATAGAGTGCATTTGTGTAGGATTCAGCAGATGTAATTGTATTGTCCATCTGCATGGGTGTCATGAAGTTCACCACTTCTGTCTTAAGAAGCATGAAGTTGGCGTTGGAGAAACATTTTACTGTGGTTTCCTTAATGGGGGGTGGGGGCAGGATGTGGATATCAAGGGTGATTAGCTTATGGTTGGATCGGACCAATGAGGAGTTGACTTCAAGTGTGAAACACCGGTCACTCATGTTGGTAATGACTAGGTCTAGGATATTGTTGCCCCTGGTGGGGGTGTGGATAAGTTGATCCAAGGCATTGGAGTTTATGAATTGTTAAAATATTTCAGATTTTTTTTGTTACTAAGGATCACTTGTCTATGACAAATAAAAGCTTGCTGCTTTGGAACATTACCGGAGTTTCATGATTTTTGAAAATTATTGTGACTGTGCTCATCAACGAAGTTTTAAGACCACTAATTTATTTGTTTTTTATTTTTTTCCTTAACACTCATGGTGGTGAGGTTGGAACTAGACTGATTACTGTGCTTGTTCATTTATTTTTAGTGTTGCATTATGTCACATCTATTTCGTACTTTCTTCTGGCATGTTTAAAGCAGCTTGTATGTTTTATTTTGCAAAGTGTATTGCTTATGTTTATTTATAGCAAAGATATCCAAGTTTAATTGTCCATGACTGGTGATTTATTTATTATCAGCTTGGGGAGTATAGAGTAGAATGGTGCATTAATAACTTTTGAAGAGTTACATATGTTTTGTATAGTTTAGTATGGTCTACCTGCTGTCAGCATTACTATAAAAACTTGGCAGGGGACGTTGGTACTAGAGAGATACCATTAACCCCTTTTGGAAAATATTGTGTATATCTGTGTGCAAAATTATATTGGTCAAGATTCAATTGCTGTTTTAACAATGTACTGGAAAGTAGTGGACTCAATCTTTGGAGGTTGAAATTCTAGAGACCTATTAATTCTAACTCTGATCTATAGCTGTACTCTGTAAAGTTTATTTGGGTGCACCAGGTTTTGTCTATTACTCAGGACATTAGTGCTCATTTATTGTATGCTCTTATTGCCAATTACCCCATGTATTATTGTGTGTCATTGTTGCAGGTGTAACTCACTAAAGGTTATTGACACCCCCATGTGTTTCTCTAGTTATGCTGCTAACAGTATGTATGCAGCTTGAGTGGTTACTGAGCTATTGTAAGTTGTTTACAAAATATTACAAAAAAGTATTTATTGTATTTACAGTCTGTGACTTATAAAATACAGTTTAAGGCTTATAATCTATTGAATACTACCCCTGTAAAAACTGGTTTGTACTAAACAGTTTACCATTTACACCTCTTTTGTAATCCTCATGTGTCACTTGTCCGGTCAGAATAAAAGAGATAAGCGGTTGTGGGTTCAGTTCAAGCAGCGTTATTACACACAAACACATCAGACTTATAAACAGACTGACTACCACACTCATACATGTTAACACTCTGACTGTTCTCTCAAATGGCACTGCTACTTGCACTTGCTCTGTTTATATGCACGTGCTTACATATGGAAATGCTTCTTAAAGGTACATGCACACACTCTAGTTTACATTATAGGTTCATAGGTGTGTACTAGGCTAATGGCCATGGAGCCTTAACAAGCCTAGCCCATAGGATTACGCTGGCATCATGCCACCCGACTTTAATTCCCAGTGCCGCTGTCAAGTAGAGCCACTGGAGTGATCCCTGGGGTGAATTTTCTATTTCTCATCCACTCATCAAGATTTCTCTTGAAGAGGGCCAGTGAGGTGCTCTGTTTGACATGTATGGGAAGTCTATTCCATAGCATGGGCAGTCTCTGGGTTATGAACCTGTCCCTCCAGCATGTTCTGTTGATTGTGGTAATGAGGTTGAGGTCTCTGGAGCATGTGGTGCGGAGGGATTGGGATTTCTTTAGAAGTAGCATTTCTAACAGAGTTGGGTCAGACATGGCTTTGTAAGTCAAGCAGAGATCGCCTCTAAGTAGGCAATATGAGACAGACAATAGGTGGAGTTTTTTGAGTCTGTCCATATAGGACAAGTGTTTAAGAGCTAGGATCCTCTTTGTGAGGTATTTTTATGGCCTCTTCATTTGTTGCAGGTATCTAGTAAGGTACATGTCAAATGGGGCATTGTACTCAATGACTGGCCTAATGAGAGAAGAGTAGAGAAAGACAATGACCTCTTTCTTCCTGGATACAAAACCCTTAGTAATGAAATGTGCCACATAGAAGGACTTTCTGACCACAGTGGCAATGTGGTGGTCAAAAGAAAGGTTCCTGTCAACCTGTGTTCCCAGATCTCTTATAACACCATCTCTGCTCAGTGGACTACCATCGATGTGGTAATTCATGGGAACTGTTTTTTTCCCAAAGGGGATGATGACACATTTTTTGGCATTGAGCTTAAGGCCATGGTTCATAGGTTCATAGGTAGGTACTAGGCTACTGGCCCTAGGGCCTATATAAGCCTAACCAAAAGGTACCCTGGCTTTCGCCACCCAAAGGTGAATGTCCTATCTCCCATCCAATTATCAAGATTTTTCTTGAAGAGTGCTAATGAGGAGCTTTGTTTGATATAGATAGGTAGTTTGTTCCAGAGTATGGGAAGTCTCTGGGACAGGAATTTATCCCTCCAGCATGTTCTGTTTATTGTGTTAACAAGGTTTAGGTCCGAAGAGCGTGTAGCTCAGAGGGATTGGGATTTCTTTAAGTGGAGCATTTCCAAAAGCTCTGGGTTTGACATAGCTTTGTGTGTTAGGTAGAGATCGCCGCTGAGTAGGTGATATGTGACGGAGTAAAGCTGCAGTTTTCTGAGACGGTCTGCGTAGGGCATCTGTTTGAGGCCAGTAATCCTCTTTGTGAGGTATTTCTGCGGCCTTTCCAGCTGTTGTAGATGTCTTGTGAGGTACATACCAAAAGGGGTGTTGTACTCTATAATGGGTCTAATGAGTGACGAGTAGAGGGGAACAATGACCTCTTTTTTCCTGGATGAGAAACCTTTTGTGATGAGGTGTGCCACGTAGAAGGATTTCCTGTCTACTGTGGCAATGTGATTATCAAAGGAGAAGGACTACTGTCCACCTGTGTCCCAAGGTCTCTTATCACACTTTCGGTGTTAAGTAGACTACAGGCTATGTAGTAGTTCATGGGTACAGAGTTTTTACCAAAGGGGATGACAATGCACTTTTTGGCATTGAGCTTGAGGCCATGGCTTTGACACCAGGCATCTGTCTCAGTGAGGCCCTTTTGTAGGATGTCCACATCTTTTGGAGTTTTGATTATGGCTTCTAGTTTGCAGTCATCTGCGAACTTCATTAGCCAAAGATCTTCTGTGCTAGCCTGTACTTCAGAGAAGTAGATACCAAACAGGAGAGGACCCAGGACTGAACCCTGTGGTACTCTACTTGTCACTGGTCTGAAGTTGGATTTGGAGTCTGCTACTTTCACAGTGTGGGTTCTGTCAGTAAGCCAGTTGGCAACCCATCTTGTGACATAGGGATTTATACCTAGTTTAGTGAGTTTATCTATAATTCCAGAGTGGGGGTTGGTGTTGAAAGCCCTGGCGAGATCTAGACAGGCTGTGTAAACCACCTTACCCTCATCTACGGCTTTGGTGGCCACTTCAAAGAAGTCTGTCAGGTTTAGGAAACATGATCTGCCTTTTACAAACCCAAACTAGGTATGGTCCAGAGTTTGGAGATTACCAATGTCATTGTTTATAAGTTCCATGATGATACGTTCCATAGCCTTGCAGACCAGGCTTGTCAGGCTACTGGGGCAGTAGTTTCCGGGGTCCGTGGTGGCTCCCCCTTTGTGGAGTGGGATAACCGTCACTGTGCACCATTCAGTGGGCACATAGCCTGAGGTGAGGCTATGATTGAACATGGTACTTAGGTGAGGTGTCAGTTCATCCTGTAGTTCATGTAGAACGCAGCCTGGGATGTTGTCAGGTCCCATGGATGCTGTGTTCTTGGCTTTGGAGAGTGTGATTTTTACCTGTGCAGCTGTGATTACAGGAACTTTGCATTCTTCTGGTATAGAGATGGGCCCTCTAGGGGGTGAGAGAGAATAAAGTTAGCACTGAACCTATCTGCCAGGATGTTGGCAATATCAGTTGGGTCTGTATATTTAGTGCCATTGTGCTGTAACTCATAGCAGATCTGAGTGTTGCCACTGAGATTCTTGACATAAATATAGAATGCTTTGTGGTTGTCTTTAGAATCAGCGGCATTTTTGTTTTCGTAACTAGCTTTGGAGAATTTTATGAGAGGATCTCAGCTTCTTACTGAGGCTGACCAGGGAGTTCCTCCAATCATGGGATTTTACTCTTTTTTGCAACAGTTT
Source organism: Protopterus annectens (assembly GCF_019279795.1). Classification (NCBI taxonomy): domain Eukaryota; kingdom Metazoa; phylum Chordata; order Ceratodontiformes; family Protopteridae; genus Protopterus; species Protopterus annectens. The sequence continues at coordinate 666,134,945 of NC_056736.1, read as the reverse complement.
CTTTCTTCCAGTCGTTGGTCTCAGTGAGGCCTTTCTGTAGGATGTCAACAACATATGGGGAGTTAATAATAGCTCCCAACTTGCAACCATCTGTGAACTTTGTCAGCCAGAGTCCCTTCATGTTGGCCTGGACTTCAGAGAAGTAGATACCAAACAGGAAAGGACCCAGGACAGAACCCTGTGGGACTCCACTTGTGACTTGTCAGCAGTCTGACTTGGAGTCAGCTACTTTCACACTGTGGGTTCTATCTGTGAGCCCGTTTGCAACCCACCTAGTGATATAGAGGTTGATAGCTAGCTTAGTGAGTTTTTCTATGATTCCTGAGTGGGGAATGGTATCAAAGGCCTTGGCCAGATCAAGGTAGGCTGTATGAACCACCTTGCCTTCATCCACAGCTTTGGTGACTGACTCAAAGAAGTCGACCAAGTTGAGCAGGCATGATCTACCCTTCACAAAACCAAACTGTGTGGGATCCAGAGTTTGGAGATTCCCTATATCCTTGTTTATTAGGTCCATGATGATGCGTTCCATAGCTTTGCATATCAGATTTATCAGGCTAATGGGGTGATAGTTCCCAGGGTCTGTAGTTGCTCCTCCTTTGTGGAGATGGATGACTGTAGCCGTGCACCATTCGAAAGGGACAAAGCATGAGGTGAGGCTGTTATTGAACAGGGCACACAGGTGAGGTGCCAGTTCACTCTGTAGTTCATGTAGAACACAGCCAGGAATATTGTCAGGTCCCATAGAAGCTGTATTCTTGGCCTTGGACAGTGATGTTCTAACCTGTGCAGCAGTTATACTGGGTGCCTGGCAATCTAATGGTATTGTGATTGGTCCTTTGTGGGGGGAGGGGTAAAGTTGGCACTGAATCTGTCGGCCAGTATATTGGCAATATCTGTTGGCTTGGTATAGTAGCTACCATTATGCAGTAGTTAAGATCAAATCTGGGTATTGCCACTGAGATACTTTACATAACTATAGAAGGCCTAGTGGTTGTCTTTACTATCTGCTGCAATTCTGTTTTCATAGCTAGCTTTAGAGGATTTGATTTGGGATCTCAACTTTTTCTTGAGGTTGATAAGGAGTTTTTCAAGTCTTGGGACTTTACTTTATTCTGCATTAGTTTCCTCCTTCTGTTGTAGAGTTTGTTTATGACAGGGGACCACCAGATTGGCTTCCTTTTTTTGGAGGAGAGTGTCTTGGTTCTATTGGGCATGGTGAGATCCATGCATTTGTGTACCTGTTTGTACAGTGCATTGGTGTATGATTTGGTGGTCATGCAACTATTCTTCATTTGCATGGGTGCGGTGAAGTTAGCCACCTGTGTTTTTAGGTGACCAAGGTTAGCTTTGGAGACGTTTTTCATGCTTGTTACCTTTGTTGGGGCGGGGGGTGAGAGAGATGTGGATTTCCAAGTTGATTAGTTTGTGGTTAGATCTAACCAGGGAGAAGTTGACTATTGGTGTAGAGCAATGGTCGCCTATGTTAGTAATGACCAGGCCAAGGATGTTGCTACCCCGAGTTGGTCCAGGGCATTGGAATTAATGAATTCCAGGAAACGTTGGGCAAGTGCATTGGTACATGAGTAGTTTTCCCGGTTAATGGAGGGGTAGTTGAAGTAAGCCAGTATGAGAGTGTTAGGTTTGACCCTAATATTCTCCAGGATGCTTAGTAACATGGAGTGTGAGTCTTGGGACATGGTTGAGCACCTATAGCAGGCTACAACCTGAATCACTGTCTTACCCAATGTTAACTGCACCTGAAGTATCTCTGATGCATTATGTTAGGCTACTAGTCTGGAGGTGTGTGCATCCTTTATGAATATGGAAACACCACCACCTTTGGAGCTTCGGTCCAAGTTCTGGGACCAAAACGTGTGGAACAAGTTATAGCCTAGTAGTGCAGGGGTGCTTTCTGTTGCTTTGAACCAGGTCTCTGTTACAGCACAAATGTTGATGTTCTCCATTTTAAGGAGTGCTTCGAGTGAGTGCATTTTGAGATTTAGATTTCTAGCATTGAGCAGCATGGCCCTAAGATTGCATTTGTTTGTAGATATTATGGTGGTAATTTGATCTTTGGAACACCTTCTAAAAAAGGCACTATAGGGGTGGCAAGAGCTTTGGCCAGTATCCAGAAGCCTAGGGGTGACAGATGCAGACCATCTCTGGCAAAGCATCAATGTCTGTCAATCATGTCATCCCAGGCAGACAGATACTGGATCCCCTTAGAATGACACCAGAAACTTAGCCAATTGTTGAAATCAGTCATTTTCTGCTTGTACTGTGGTATCATTCTGGGTGATGGTAGGATGCTACTCAGGGCTAGGGTCATACCCGCCTGGGCTACATAATCCGAGAGCTCCTCCATGTCTCTTTTCATGTAGTCCAGGGAGGTACGTCTCAGGTCATTCACACCCACATGTACAATGACAGAGTCATATTTGTACCTGTTGTTGAGGGACCTGAGTGTGTGCATTATGTGGCAGATCCTGGCACCTGACAGGCAGCTGACTGTTACTTTCTCCTTATTCAACCTAGTGAGTGGAACATCAGTGTGCCTCACTATTGAGTCACCTATGACTAGTGTGTTGGGCATGCTGTTTTGCTTTAGTGACTTTGGTTGAGTGGCACACTGTTTAGGAGAGTTATGTGTCTCTTGATTAGTGTTGTGCTGTGGTGGCTGAGTGCTTTTCTGCCTTGGAGATCTGTGCTGTTTGGGTAAATTTTTATTGAGAGTCTCCGCAAAGGTGGGTGTGTGGTTTGTGTTTTTATGTGGAGGCAGTGCTGGTGTGTGTTCTGAAGGGGTATGTGTTCCATGTGGTGTGGTGCAAGTGTTGACCTTCTCCTCTTGACCAGCTATTCCGGTCTTGGCTGGAGAGTGCGTGGCTTCCAGTTTGGATATATAAGTGCATGCCTTGCAAGTCTGAGTGTTGAGAGGTAAGAGGAGAGGGTTGTCAGTGTACATGAGGCAGTTGCTACATTGTCTCAGGATGCCCAAGTTCATCAGATTAATAGGAGAAAGCACAGGGAAATGACCTTTAGACATGCCTGGAGGGGTGGGCATTAATAATAAGTACTGGAGCTGTTCCCTTGTAGAATGTTTAGTGCTGGTAGCACTTTTCTGTGCTACAATAATTGCTACAAGAATTCTGGTAAGGTGCTAGACTAATACGCCAGTAAAAGTGCAAGAGAGGAGAAAACTAGCAGATCTACGCGAAAAATTGAAGAGCAAACTTTGACACCACTCTGAAACTAACAAACAGTCCTTGATAAAGCAAATCTGTATCTGAACTCCAGTAGTTACAGGAAAGGCGGGGAACAAGCGTAAATGCGGGCTTTTAAACCAGAAAGTTGAAAGAGATGGAAAAACTGCCCAAATGGCTAATAAACTACAATTTCTGGGCCAGAAACCACTCCTCTTGTGGTAGATAGGCTACCTAGTGCTTACCACTCCCACTGATAAGCTAGAAGGCTTCTCTCCAACACAGAAAGGCTTGGGGGGCTCAGAACCTTACATACAGTCCTGGATACAGCAAATCTGTATGTTATAGGAAAGGAGGGAAAAGCACAAATGCGGGCTTTTAAACCAGAAGGTTGAAAGAGATGGAGAAACTGCCCAAACGCCCAATAAACTACAATTTCTGGGCCAGAAACCACTCTTCTTGTGGTAGATAGGCTGCCTAGTGCTTACCACTCCCGCTGATAAGCTAGAAGGCTTCCCTCCAACACAGAAAGGATTGGGGGGCTCAGAAGCTTACAAACAGTCCTGGATATAGCAAATCTGTATCTGGACTAGACTGGTTATAGGAAAGGTGGGAAACAAGAGCAAACACAGGCTTTCAAACCAGAAAGTTGAAAGAGATGGAAAAGCTGCCCAAATGGCCAATAAACTACAATTTCTGAGCCAGAAACCATTCCTCTACTCCCACTGATAAACTAGAAGGCTTACCTCCAACACAGAAAGGCTTGGGGGCACAGAAGCTTACAAACAGTCCTGGATACAGCAAATCTGTATATGGAGTAGAGTAGTTACAGGAAAGGCAGGAAACAAGCTTAGAATTTTTTTACAGAAAAGCAGCGAAAGCAGCACTAAAAACAATTCAAGTACAGTGCAAGCTAGCATACTTGAATGTGTAGCAATATTAAAGCAAATACAGTTTAAATAAATGCAATTTATTCAAACTGTATTCTGAACCGAATTCAATTATTGTTTCATTCAACTCTGAACAGTTAAAAAGTGCCATAAAATATACTTATCAACTGAGAAGCACACTCAGTCAGAACACAAGGAGATTTTAGCCAAAGTTTTTTTTTTTTTTTTTTTGGTTCCAGACATATGAACATTTCCTTGAAATATGAGGACATAACTTGATTTTGTCAAAAAAGCTCAAGATGTAACCATTGGAGGTTAGAGTGCAAACTTCCAGAGCTCCATTGGAGGGAATGAATTAAAGGCTGTATTGTCAAATGCAAACTGTGGCAGCAGCTGGTTTCCTGTTCATTACATTTTGGATGACAGCAGAAATGTGAATTGTGAGTCTATATCCATATCTGTCACAGTGACTGTAACCATCTCATCTTCACACTCATCACTCCATATTATGTTTCTGCTGATTTCAGACTTTATAAGCCACATCTTACTCACTTATTCACAATACCATAGAAAAACTTACAAACACATTTGGGAAATGTGTAACTTTTTGTAGGCAATCAGTCTTGCTTATGTCATCAGGTGCTAAAAATCTGAAACCGTTCACAACCACTTCTGATTCAATGAAGACGAGAAACAATATTAGTGCACATAGGGTTAGGGTTACCATCTGTTCCTAATTCTGCAAGGTAGCCCAGAGTTGGGTAGTTTTGTATTTCCTGGGGAAAAGCAAGAACAATAGCAAATGGACTGATATTTTACAAGAAAATAATATTTTCTGACTTTTCCGTAAATGGCACAGAAAACTGTGATGCTATATTTAGATCATCTTAATATCACACAAAATAGTACAAACCAGCCAGCATCCGACATTTTCCTTTTCCTCCTGCTTATCTTGTAATGGCCATAGTAGCATTCGCATCCTTGGACAGTACCTGTATCCTGTACTGTATCCAGCATATTTAATCCAAGATTGTAGAAATATGTCTAAATTAGCGAAAATGAGCTGAACTGAGAATGTGTCTCAGTCTTCATCCAGGAGAGACTCGCATCAATGCTGTTAAATGAACATAATGCAATAGAGCTTCATTATGTACAAATAACCTTCAGAAAGGTCCTATACCATATATTAGCTAGCTACAGAACTCCCTCTATGCTACAAAAAAGTCACAATACCTATCAACAGGAACTAGCATCACTCTCACTGGGTACCATTTTCCTAGGTTGTCTAAATTATCCAGATATACATTGAGAAACCTACACCACTACAATTGTACAAGCATAGGCATCCCTGGACTTTATCTATTCAAATGTCCTGGACAAGTTAATCAGAGTTCCTACAAGGGTGAACAACATGCTGCATTTTGTTCTTACTAATATGGGAGCATCTTATACCATCCCTTGCGTATCTTTGTCCCTTATTAGATCTGACCATAAAACCATCTCCATGAAAATAAAATTGAAACCACCCCTTCCACCCAAGGTACCATTAGAAATTTCTCTAAGACAAACTATCTACTCTTTAGTGATAAATTGGCAAGCTTTGAGTCCCCACCTAATCCAGTTAATTCCACCGAATAGTCATAGGTTCATAGGTTCATAGGGGCATTGTACTCAATCATTGGTCTGATAAGTGAAGAGTACAAGGATATCACACCATACATTGCCTCACTATACAAACACTACTTAACCTCAGCCTTCATACAGGTTTTGTACTAAAGGAATAGAGAACAACTGCAATTATTCCCCTTCATAATGGAGGACCATTCACAGAACCAGGCAGTTACAGACCCATAAGTCTGACCTGGCTCCTACTGAAAGCCATGGAAAGACTTATCACTACTCAGTAAGGACATAGGGAACCTCTAAACAGTGGACCCATCTCAGTTAGGATTCTTCAAGGGCAGAACTTGTTTACTCAACTTGGTGGACTTTTATGAATATTTACCAAACCACAAATGAAAATAAAATGGTACATACTGCATACCTCAACATGAGCACATCTTTTGACTCAATTCTCCATTCCAGAATAGAAAGAAAGTTAAATTTGTTGGGAATAAACCTCTGTGTTACCCGCTGGATTTCCAACTGGCTTACAGATAGGACACAAGAGATCAAACTAGAGGAATCTACGTCCAGAAAGAGACCAGTCACCAGTGGAGTCCCTCAGGGTTCAATGCTGGTACTTCTCATGTTTGTCATCTAATTTTCTGAAGCAAAAGCCAATACCAAAGGGTTCTGGCTGACTAAATTTGCAGATGACTGCAAGTTAGGAGCACTCAATGAATCCACAAATGACTTAGCCATCCTGCAGGAATGTTTGTCCCAAATAAATAGCTGGTGTCAAAGTCATGGATAGAAATTAATGACAAAAAATGTATTATTGTATCCTTTGAGATGTCATCTATCTCAGGGAACTACCACATTGAGACTACATCCCTAACAGCTGACCCAGTTGTTTGGGGGCTTGAGAACATATATGAATAGTGAACTAAATTTCAACAAAGATGTGTCCACTGTCATAAGAAATGCCTTCTATATTGCACAATTTATAAACAAAGAAATTGTGTCTAGATCAAGGGATGTCATTGTCCCCCTTTATTCAGCCCTCTTTAGCCCAGTAATTGAGTACAATGCCCCCTTTTGCATGTATCTGTCCAGACGCATGTAACAACTGTAATGTCTACAGATACTTTACTAAAGGATATGAGGCTTAAACAATATGTCCTACATGGACCAAATCAAAGCTCTGCCACAATACTCAGTATCCTACAGACTGCTAAGAGGTGACTCGTGTCTGGCATACAAGGCATCCTCTGACCCATTACTAATGGGTTTACTGCACATCAGCAAGTTGTATGGCATCAGAAATATTTGATCTAGGGATCTAAACCTGTTTTGCAACATCAACACAATGGTTTGAAAGGAAAGGTGTATCTTGCAAATGGTACCACTGCTCAGGAACAGACCTTCCATCCACATAAAACAAAGCTTATTGTTGTCCATATACAACTTGCATCTGTGGATGAGTAGTAAAAAGTTACCCTGGGACTGCCCTGTGTACTACTAATGGACAGAGGCAGCTCATAAATGCTTTATCCTACAAATGAGACCCCTCAAATTATCTATGGTATAATCCCAGTTATTCTCACTGGAATTATATATAATTATTGACCATAGAGGTTGGTAAGGTCAATCTAACAGGAGTAGGTTAACTCAAGTAGCAAAAGGGAAATTTGCAAGGACAGTTAGCATAGTACTTATCTATGAACCTGTTTTGGTAATAAGATGAAAATAATTCCTGCTCATTGGTTAATGGCATGGTTTGTCAAATTTGAAAGTTTCATTTAGAATATCCCACTTTGGGCCTCTACAGATGTGGTAATCCTAATAGTTGATCACATTTTTGTAGGATTATTCACTTGTAAGAGGTATTGTTTTACATTACTGCAATCTTTTTATAAAGTGTTTTAGTCTTATACACGACACAGAGAATTACTAATTTGTCATGCTCAATTATTATGGTTTTACAGTTATTATGGTGTTAATATACTACAAAATAACAAATCAAAGGGTAGCAATGCAATATCAATCCATCTACAGCCCACATTTTCCCATTTTTGCACATGGGTTCAGGGTACCACAACAACAGTGGCCATCATCTACAGCCAATGTTCAGAACACCAGGTGGCTAGCTCTGCCTCTGCTGTTCTTCCATACCACTATTATGCATGTGCATTCACATCTACAGCCAGTTTAGTGTCTGCTCTAATTAGTGCATGTAATTAAAATGTGGGTAAAAACTTGATCAACAGAGAAAAATATGCAAACACAGGGAGGCATACAGACTCCACACATCCGAGTCAAGAATCAAACTGGAGAACTTCTTGCTGTGAATAACAATGTTAGTCAATGTACCTCTGTGCTGCCATATGCCACAATGCAACAGAAGTGGAAAATATAATGTATGAAGGTATCGGAGTTTCAATTTAAAAATGTCATAGCAAGACAAATTCAAGACTAGAGTAAAATACTTTTGAGGAAAAACAGCAAGCACGTGTCCAACACTGAAAAGAAAAAATAAAACAAATTAAAACACTTATCTTCTTAATGCAGGTACTGACAAATAGCAAAACTAGTTCTATGAAGTGTTGGTTAACAACTCCTGAATTTCTCTGATAGCTTTGGCACCTCAGCAAACATATGGGAATGGGTATGTTGGTATTTGGTTGACTTTAAACTGGCAGTCCTTACAAAAGCCTACAATTTTGCTGCTTTCTCTAGCTGGAGCTGCATAATTACTGTGGATAACTTAAAACAAGCAGTAACACACTTTTATGATGATCATACAGGGAAAAAAATGCAAGCCCTCCTGGTATAAAAGTTGTGTAAGATGCCTGTGACTCACACTATTGCTACTGTATGCCAATAGGATGAAGACAACATCACTTCTTTCTGTCTAGCATGACTACTGTAAAAGGGACTTAAAATCATACCTCTCAATGTCTTAGCACAAGAAATCTGCACAATGCCTAAAATAATGGGAGTGGAGTGATAAAGGCCCCAAATAGGGACATACTTTAAATATTGTACTTATAAACTTAGACAGTTGCTAGAATAACAGGACTAACTCTGAAATTATTATGTCAGAGTATCACCTGTTCTCTGAGGTACATCAGTCTCATAGTTAGTACATTTAAGTATTGGAAGTGTGGAGGGTGCACAAGGGATTGCCTCCTGCAGAAAAGAAGCTTTAAATTTGTAACATTGACTTTTTAATTCCATTGTTGCTTGCGTTAAATCACATATAAATTTACATAGTCTCAGAGCTGGTATTACCGAGTCTCAAACTGATACTCAGTCCATCTGAATGACCTACTGTGAATGTGTTGGGCATGTAGGCACCAATGCTTTTTCGGGGTGTCGCTTAAATTCTGAAATATAGTGTCTTCCACAGTTTTAAAGGGTGTTAGGAGTGAACATGCCATTTCAATCTGTGTTACATTAGGGGTGCAATATTTTAGCAATAATGTATGATTGAGTATGGGTAACACAGGATTCACCCACTGTTGGCATGGTCTGATCATGAGGGTAAAGCCCAAGTGATTAAATAAAGCCAACTGTTGGTAAATCCTGTGTTACCCACACATAGGAGTGGATTATTGTCGTTGTACAATGACATTGTTTAAGAAAGAGAAGTCTTACCTTTTCTAAATAATGTCATTGTAGAAAAGAACTTTAGTGTTCCTCTGCCTACTTCTCATTGTCTGGGGAATTAAGATATGTGCTGAACATGCTCTGCTGTAGATAAGAGTGGCTGCAGAGTGCATTGTTGCATCTGCTGTGTGTGTTTTTTATTACTCAGCTGTCATATCTTCCGTCTACATGGTACTCTGTGCGGGCCTTTGCAGAATGCAGGGATGTTTGCTTCCTCTATATTGGTAGGTTGTGTAGAAACTAAATAACAGCTGATAACTCTATTGTTGAAGTATGCTTTTGAGCTGCTCATTGGGTCATTACTGGCATTTTTTTGTATTATTTTGCTCCACTAACTACCATTTACTAAAGTCAGACCTTTTTTTTTTTACGTGTTAAAATTCTCCACTTACCAGTGTGGTAGAGAAGCTGAGTTCCTCTGTGAGATTTACAATGAGCACAGTGACTGGTGTGTCCAATCAGCATGCACATTTTTCAATAGTAAATGATTTTTTTTTTTTTTTTAGTGAAGGGTATACCTTTTTTGCTGACGTTTTGAACCTCTCAAGAAATATGCAAGAAAAGGTGAGTATCAGCCTTGTTTTGTAAATGTCTAAGCAACTCCCTTTAAAAGAGAGGTTTTGTATTTTTTGTACAATAATATGGATGTCACTTTTGTGACAGTATTGAATTACTGTAATGGCATGTTTTCTGTGTAAATTTTACCTTCGAGGAAAAAGTTAACATCATCAAAAGACGTGGTCTTCTATTCAGTCCTGTGGAAGAAGTTGTTGTGTAGATAAATTCAGCAAAGACTAGGGGTGTGTTAGTACATGTGTGTAAATGAGTATTGTCCGTAGCAAAATGAATAAAGTCAGATGAATGACTGTGTGTGTGTGTGTGTGTGTGTGTGTGTGTGTGTGTGTGTGTGTGTGTGTGTGTGCGTGTGTGTGTGTGTGTGTGTGTGTGTGTGTGTGTGTGTATGTACATGTGGATAAGTGTGTGAGGGAACCTAGAGTCTGTGTGTGTGTGTGTGTGTGTGTGTGTGTGTGTGTGTGTGTGTGTGTGTGTGTGTGTGTGTGTGTGTGAACCTAGAGTCTGTGTGTGTGTGTGTGTGTGTGTGTGTGTGTGTGTGTGTGTGTGTGTGTGTGTGTGTGTGTGTGCGTGTAGATGAGTGTGTGAGGGAACCTAGAGTCTGTGTGTGTGTGTGTGTGTGTGTGTGTGTGTGTGTGTGTGTGTGTGTGTGTGTATGTGCATGTGTGTGTTTATGCATGACTGTCTGCATGTTTAGGGGAGATGCTTTTGCCAACATGTTACATGGACAGTTAAACAAGGGTGATTCAGAGAATGCTAATGAGCCAATAACCAGGTCTTTCTCATTGTAGCCATAGCTGTCTCTGAATCACATTTTCTCACTGTTGCATGACTTGATTTACTTGTGGTAGACATTTACAAGATTAGTAAGGATCTTTCTGAATCCCAGGGAAAATGTTTGGCTTTTGTTTCTTTACTTAGCACTGCAAAGAAAATGATGACCATAGTTTTGTTTAAGGGCTAGACTTGCATGGATTTCATTGAGATGAATTTTGTTTTTTGTTTTTTTTGTTAGGAGACTTTTTCACTAGTGTAAAGCTTAATTTGTCATGGGCATGCTGACTGTTTTGCCCAATCAGCATGGAAGTTTTAAAATAGTAATTAGTTCATAGATTCATAGGTTCATAAGTTGGTACTAGGTTATTGGCCCTAGGGCCTATACAAGCCTAGCCATAACAATTCCCTGGCTATTTCTTCCCACACTATTTACTTCCCTGGACCCCTGTCTAGCAGGGTGACTGACGTGATCCCCGGGGTGAATTTCCTATCTCCCATGCAATCGTCAAGGTTCCTTTTGAATAAGCCCAAGGAGGCGCTCAGCTTGACATGTATGGGCAGTCTATTCCAGAGTCTGGGGAGTCTCTGGGTCAGGAACCTATCCCTCCAGCATGTTTTGTTCATTGTAATGACAAGGTTTAGATCCCTGAAGCATGTGGCTCTGAGGGATTGGGATTTCTTTAAGTGGAGCATGCCCAACAGCTTAGGGTTTGACATGGCCTTGTATGTTAAGCAGAGATTGCCTCTGAGTAGACGATATGCCAGAGAGTATAGCTGGAGTTTTTTAGATGGTCAGCATAGGGCATCTGCTTTAGGCCTGTGATTCTTTTAGTGAGGTATTTCTGCGGCCTTTCCAGCTGTTGCAGATGTCTTGTGAGGTACATACCAAATGGGGCATTGTACTTTATAATGGGTCTAATGAGGAATGAGTACAGTGGGACAATGACCTCCTTTTTTCTGGATGAAAAGTCCTTAGTGATGAGGTGTATATAATGGGTCTAATGAGGGATGTGTACAGTGGGACAATGACCTCCTTTTTTCTGGATGAAAGCCCTTAGTGATGAGGTGTGCCACATAGACAGATTTCCTGACTTTTGTGGTGATGTGGTAATCGAAGGTGAGATCACTGTCCACCTGTGCCCCTGTTCATTGTGTAGCACTTAATGCAGTGATGCTGGTTTCTTTGGTTGGGTGCAAAAGTTGCTGCTTTGTTGTGTGTGGATTTGAGATTGTGAGTAAGTTATCCTATTTTTCACTGATAATAAGTATGCATTCATAAATTAGTTGTGGTTGTAGGTCTATGTTTGCCAATAATGTTCGTCTGTTATAATAACTATGCAGAATAGAACTGTTAGCAAGAAATAATTTTGAGTAAAGATCCAAGTAAAATATATGGATATTTATTTAACATGTATATAAAAGCACTCTAATGTATAGTTATATACTTAGTGTATGTTTAATAAATATAATTAATTTTATTTCTTTTAAATGTCTTCATTTTAAGATTTTCTGCTGTTGGTCCTTATACAGTGGTTAACTTTATAGAAATATATTAATTTTTACAGAACATGAGGGTCCTTCTCAGCCATGAGTTTGTTATGGAATAAAACATGAATGATAGTTCATAATGACAAAGTTGCTTGCAGAATTTTTATTGTATTCTTAATAGGCTCGCTGATTTTTTGGGTCTATATGGGTTCTGTAATATTTTTAATAACTATTTCTTTTATAGGTATACTATTCTCTGCTATGGTATAGAGTTTGGTATTGCCAATGTTGTCTTGCTTGTTTTGGGGGGTAATGAATAGTATTGCTTTTACTTAAATTAAACTTTAGTTGAGTTTTTCTAGCTTGGTTTCCATTTATGTGTTGTATTTTATTTCACGTGTTGCTGCTAAAAAGCGAAATGTAGAGTAATCAACTTATTGTATAATTTTGGAAGTTTACACTGCTATTCTGACAAATATAAAGAATAACTGTGGGCCTAGGACATCTTCCTTCAGAACAACTGCATTGCTAGATTATTTGGCGGTGGAGGGTGGGGGTGGCAGTAACCAGCAGGCTGACTTGTAGGTTACTATGAAGTAACTGTGAAACCAATTCAGTATGTGAGTTTCACGTCTTGAGAGCCAATAGTCTTAAAACTACCAAGACATAGTTGATGATGTCAAATGCCTCAGACAGATCAAGACATTTTGTACCAACATAGTGTCCCTTGTTAAGTTCAGTTCAGGTAAGGTCTGTCAGGCTAAAATATGCTCTGTCTGCTCCATGATGTGGGCAGAAGTCAATTCCCTGATCTGAGGCAAGATGCATCACTAATTTCACACCATGTTTTTACTATGATTGAAGCTTTATCTAAAGTGCAAAACATTTCAGAATTCAGGAGTATGCTGTGGGCTTCCATCATATTTTTCTTGGTCATGCAGTTTACTAGTTGACTGTATATGACTTTTTAAAAGTATAGCTGGTAAATTGCTATTCTCCCTATCCCCTGTGGAAGGACTTGCTCAAATAATTCCCCTGTCTGTATTTCATTAACTCATTTGTTGTTTCCAGGGATGGGGTAAGGGTGTGCTATACATGAACTGGCAAGACTCAGATTGTTCCCATCTGTAGAGGCCTATAAGCTTATTTATTCCCTTTGAAAGTGAGAACTGGGTGTGATGGAGAAAGCCATATACTGGTTTCCAGCAGATGCTATCATTACCTAACCCTTCACCATTAGGTAGCTTACTTTCTCTACTATGACTGTCGATTAGAGGCATGTATGCTTTTACACAAGCCTATCTCTCAACTCACTGGTACACTCACTGCTGTTAAAGAATGTACCTGCCAAGCTTCTTACATGAGCAGTCCCCCACCCACCATTAGGTATTGCTAATGTGGCAAGCCCCACCCACCACTAGGTATTGCTAATTTGGCAAGCCCCACCCACTACTAGGTATTGCTAATGTGGAACCCTAATCATCATCCTTCTTTCAGCATAGGAAACTGGCATTGGCTGATCAAGTGCATGTTTCTCTGCCCAGCCCATTTAGTGGCCATGCCAGTAGTCAAACATGGGTCACCTAGATCACAGTCTTTTATCTCACTACGCCATGCCCTGGTAGTGTTGTAAATGAATGAAAATTTATGTCATTTAAATATTGTTTTTTATGGAGCAGTTGCAGTGCAAAACATTTTCATTCAGTGTATGTTTTTCATTGTCTGCACCTAAATTAAGGAAGATTGCAAGGAAAGGGACCTTATGACACTGTTCTGAGTCATTTTAGTAGTTTTGTTACTAACTTTTTGGTAACCGGATGTAGACTGAGAAAGGGTTGATTTGTTTTTTTTTTTTTTTTTTTGATTAAGGTAATGTTTTGTGCTGTTTGCATTAACAATGTAATGATTTGTAAAGTAGATATTAAATACTTCAGCCATTTCAGAATCCATTAGATCTGAGTATGAAGAAGCAATAAAGGTTTTGGTTGATAATAACTTGTGGCATTCAAAAACTGTTTCAAGGAAGTACTTTTCTTTCTGAAACCTGGAGAACCCTTTCTTTCCCGTTCTTATGCGTTTTACCATATGATTCTCAGTGTATATTTAAAAGAGTATTCAAGTTTTCTGAATTAGTCTTGAATTCCTTCCAAATGTTATGTCAGTGCATAGCGAATAGACTGTAGAATTTAGCCAAGGCTGAACAGTGTTTTACCCTGAAAAAGAATTAGTGTTCCTTAACTGTACTGAAGATGTTTACTGCCTGATCTTAAACCTTGTATTATATGTCTAGGTGAATTCTTATGTCATTACACAGCTACAGGTTAAGTGTCATATTTTTTAATTGGATATGCTGCGGTGGTGCAGCGGTTAGCGTTGTCGCCTCACAGCAAGAGGTTCTCCCATTTGATTCTCGTCTGGAGCGCCTTCTGTGTGGAGTCTGCATGTCCTCCCCGCGGTCGAGTGACATCAAAGACAAGCAGATAGGTGCGAGCGTGAATGGGCATGTCTTTGTTGAAGGTTGGGTGTCCTGCTGGCAACTCGGCACTGTAAAAATCCACTGCCAATCATGAGGGGACCGGAGTTCCGTTGTGGCGACCCCTAACCGGGAAAAGCCGAAAGTTTTTTTTTTATATATAGCCATCCTTTTTAAAAGGGATAGTTTGTATCAGTTTGTGCTTTGTTTTATTAAATTGTTTGTACAATCATTTCTCTAGACATGCTTTAGAATTATTTGTGAAATCTTCCTTTCAAAGTATTGTACATGGATCTTTTCTGCTTACACCTGTGTCTGTTTACAGTCTTTTAATGAACCAGCTGCTGTCTGGTTCTTTTGCAAGAATTTTTAATTCAGCTACAGTGGATTATTTTGACAGCTAATCTACTGTAATTCTCACTATTAGCAGCAGAGTATAAGCACTACATTGATATAATTAATATGGTTAAGTGTTAATGTCATCTATTGTAGTTTCCTCCATTTATACAGTTTTATAATTTAGTTAACATGATGGTAATATTGCATTGTTGTATGCTGAGCTAGTATTTATTTTATCATTTTATTTTATGTAATAGGTCCCTGTTACTGGGCTTGTATATATCTCACTTTTACCACTCCTGATTCAGTTACGGGTTACTCTATGGGAGGGTTTCCTAGTTGCTTTCTGCACTTTTGTAGGTCCTGAGTGCCGTCTGCATGTTTCCCTTCATATATGTTTTGATATCCAGAGTAGGGATATATCAGAAAGGGAAATATTACAGGGCCTCCCAGAGCTACACTAGCAGTTCTAGTCCCAGTTATCAGCAGCCATGCTTGAGTGAAAACTTTTGCAAAACACTTTATTTCTGTGACTTATCTAGCCTGTTCAATTTGAGAACATTTCCTAAGCTCCCCAGTTCAGAATACTCCTCAAAAGTATTAGGCTGATATGCAACAATCCAGACATGGTTTGTTTCCTTGCATGGAGTTAAACTGGCAGGTAGTAAGGACTCTGGCTTGATTACTTTGTAAGCTCATTACTATCATTTTTCTGGGTTTTCCTGCTGTCTTAATTCCTGTTTGAAATTACTAGATATATGTAAGAGAGTCAGATCAGTTGACTTTAGGTGTATGTTCCTGTCTGGATGGAATAAGAAACTAATAAAACTACTAGGAAAACAAAACGGCAGTATTTTTTAAAATATGGCTTTAGCTCATTAAAAAACATTTAACAATGCATTTAAATGCTTAATATGTTTTATTATTTATTTATTTCGCATTTGTTAACTGGGTTAGTCCAATTGAGTTTGCAAACAAACCCATTTTCAGTGGAGACCTGAGAGGAAAAGCCCCAGCAAACAAAAGTAAAAATAAAGTGATAATATACAAATATTAAATAACAATCAAATACAAAATAATTGTAAAAAAAAGGTTATTAACTATTTACATTGCATTGATAGTAAGCAATCCATTTTCAGTGAAGACCAAAGGGGAAAGAGCCCCAGCAAACATAAGGAAAGATAAACATATATGACAAAAAAAACTATTAAAAACAACACTGTGAATACGAAAATAATTATAAAGAGAAAACAAAAGAAAAAATATCACCCAGAAGAGCAAATGTTATGTACGAGCAATCTTAAACAAGTAATACTGATGTGAAAAAATGATTATGTCAAATGCAATAAAAATAGACTAGGCCCCATTTTATGATAGCAAAGATATGAAAGTAGCATTTAATGATTATTTTTCAACACTGGCTTCATTTAAGATTTATGGTCCAGTAGAATGTTGAATACCTATTAAATATAACTACAAGGGAAAAGATAGTATAAGTACAAGCCCAGTAACAGGGATCTAATACTTTGTTATTTATTGATTCAACTAAGAAACCTAAAAAAACAACTTATCACCAGAGATAAGAAAGCCTAATACTCAACCAGTCAGAACACACACACACACACACACACACACACACACACACACACACACACACACACACACACACACACACACACACTATCTCTTATAATCCCAAATTGTTCTGGGCCTCAGCCAATAAACTGTCAAATCCAGGACAAGCTACACAGCCAACACCAAACACACAGAAACAAAGTGATACCATAGCCAACCAATCCAATACCCACTTTGTTCAGACAGTACATTATTAATCAACCAGGCAATTAATCGATCTTTTGATGTTCTTACTCAATCAAATAACCTCCTTCAATATTTCTCCTTCCAACCAGTTCCCACAGGTACCGTCAAAAAAATTAAAGCTTACTGCAGCTGTGCCTGACAATCAACCTGCCAAATATAGTAAAATAACCTCTGAGGCTATTGCATATGCAGTCTGATTTCTGATAAAATGATCTGTATCTAAAAATAAAGTCCCCTCCTTATGAACAGAAATCATTCATTACTCTACAACACAAGGGTGGAATAAATATAGATCTTTTAAACTATAGTCCAGTTGCCATTTTACCTCCCATATCAAAAATATTAGAAGAATGTATTCATACTCAACTTCTCAACTATCTAATAGATAACCAGCTTCTGCCTTCAACCCAGATATCTACAATAGACATACTTCTCTATAAGCCAGAAAATTGCCCATCCATTAGCAACTTAATGCAAAACTACCTTTCATCCTCATCACAACACAAGTAATGCTTTGCTGAATTTTGCTACTACTGTCAAACACCTGTAGAAATGCCGGAAGCTTAGTCTCCACCATCTTCCTTGATTTATCAAAAGCATTTAATACTATCTCCAATCAGAAACTCTTACATAAATTTTATCCTTATGGCTTACCAGCTTTTCACTGCGATGATTCCATAGCTACCTCTCAAACTGAACAAAATCGGTGAAATGGAAAAATGATTTCTCCACCTTCTTGCCAGTAATTTTTGGTGTCTCACAAGGACCTATACTAGACCCCATGCTTTTCAACATATTCATCAATGACCTCCATACTAAAAAAATGCTACCCTAGTTGAATAAACGGATGACTCGACTCTATTCTGTTACAGAGGCAAGACATAGGGAACATCACTCTTGCAGCTTTACTACAACAAATTGTGAAACAGTATGGACAAACATGTTTCTATCTTTAAAGTATGGATCATTCTAAGCACAAGCTGGAGGTTCTAAGACAAACTGTCTGATGCTCGCTATTACATTCAGATGGTTTCTGGTAGAGGAGATTAAACTGAACCACTATCGCTTTTTCTAACTTATTATCGTTAGAAGGGCTGGTGGCTAGGATATTTCACATCATCCTTCATATATTATATCCCCCCCCCCATGGTATTTTGGCCATTTCATATTGGTTGGAGAAGAAAGATTATATATCACTGGTTTTAACAATTTTCTGGTGAAACTTACTGTCTTTTATATATGATGTCCATCAGAACCTTTATATCAACCATTTAGATATCAGGAGAAGATATCTAGATGATTGCTGATGGTGTGGTGGTGCTAATAGGACCAGGGTGTATGATTTTGTAGAATTTACTGTCAACATAGCATGAGAGATTTTGTCTTTTTTGTCTTGTGTTGTTAAGACTTTCAGATCATATTGTCCACCTTCATTCATATGAAATTTCCTCAATATAACACATTGCTTGCAAACAGTTGTCATCCACATACATCATCCAATGTAATATTCCTAAAATCTCAGTTTTTCATGCATAGCATATGTTCTTCACAAGAACATCAAGTTTACTAACCTCTCAAGCTCACACCATCTCATACCCATTGACCAGACTCCAATGACCTGTGTACAAACATTACATTAATAAACATTTGAAACAAGAGGAGGGACAATTCTAATTCTGTCAACCCGATTAGGTAAACAAACCTATGAAACAACACATCAGATTTAGGGAAATTATCAATAGACACTGGGACATACTAAAATCTCATGAATTTCTTAATGAGATTTTACCAGAGCAATATTTGGGGACACACTACTCTTACTCATTATACCTTATTTTGGGACTACTGTCAAACCCACTGTCTTGACCACCTCTTTGGTGAGTTGTTTCCCTTGTGGTCATTATGAGTGCCGTGTAGTGCCTGTCAAAAAAAAACCAAGGAATTCTCTAGTAAAATACATCACAAGTTTATAATATTACCATCTTTGGTAATTGTAGCTCAGATTGGGTTATTTATTTGGCCACCTGTACCTTCTCTGCTTTTTATGTGGGTCAGACATCACATGCATTTTGATTGGCAATATATTATAATATATAGGTGATTTATCCTATTAACACAATAATAAGTTATTCTTTTATCTTAACGTATACATATGTTGATTACTTTGGTATTTTATAACTACTATTTCATTTTTCTTTTCTTTTTGTTTTGTTATTTGTATGCAGTATAACTACTAATATATAAATTATCATTATTTATTTTTATTAATTACTAGTTTTTTTGCTATTCATTTTTTATTATTCATGTTGTATACTTTTTTTTTAATGTGTCTTTAAATTCTATTATATAAGACCAGGATGTTATAAGGGAGCCATACAACTTTTGACATGATTCTTTAGCATTGAAGAGGCTTTGTATAGCTAAACCGGTCTCTGCTTGCTGTTAGTCATTTATATGGCTTTAACTTTTTGAACAAAATAAATATTTTTCCTGCTATACCATTGTGCTGGTCCACATTCTTGTCGACTCTATTCACCTCTGCTAAAACTCTCTCTTAACTCCAAGACGCTATTCAACAATCCTTCTTATCTATTGGGACATGGCAAAATAATTCACAACTACTTCTAACCCCCCCCAAAAAAAAAACGAAATTTCTACTCTTTACTCCAAAATACATCTCTGCCAAAACAAAACTATTCATTACCATCTCTGTCAACAACAGCATGATAAAGGACATAAGCCACTCAACATTGGGTGTTATCATAGATGACTAGATGAAATTTGACAACCATGTATCATGCATAGTTAAACAAAAAATCATCAAAATCTAGATGGATTATGCACAGTAAAAACATACCTCACTGAGATAGCGAGAATATATATAACCTCTATTTTTTTATTGCCATCTCTCATCTGTGGTCCACCAGTCTTCTCCAACCTTCAAGTCTCACAGCTGTACAAACTTGAGCAATGTAATAAAAAATAGGTACATTTTCAGTAAAGTATACCCATGTTCAGCATTTGCTAAGTGCATAAGTATGTTTTGTACTGTAACAGTTGTCTTTATTTTATATCAATATAATCTAATTAGCAAATGTATGTAATTGTTAATGTACATTATTTAATATCTGTTTATGCAATTACTGAATGTCTGTTTAAAAGCATTTGTAATATGTTAGACTTTTTCTCCCCACACCTCCACTGATTTTTTTTCCCACTAAATACAGTTGAGCAAATACAGTAAAAAAAAGCAAAATAAAATAAACTTGTTACTGAAGAGAGTAAATAGGAATAACATCACTCCTGAGTGTTTTAGCTCTAGTTAATCTGATTTTTGGTCCATCTTCTAACTATTTTGTTTAAGACACTGTTAACTGATAGCATTGTTGCTAGTACATAGAAACTAGCTAATATTGTATCTATTCATAAGGCTAGCACTGATGATGTCATCAGTAATTATTATCCAATTAGACTGACAACATGTTTAGATAAATGCTTTGAAAGATGTTTACTATCAATATCATGGAAAGAAGCCGTGCCCAGTGCACTTGTTGATCTTAACATTGTTTCATAACAAGTGATCTTAACCAATATGGTTTCATATAACAATATCAATATTATTGTAATGATTCATTTCTGTCTATTAGTGTTTCCTTGGGTAAAGGTACCAGTGTAAAGATACCAGTGTTGTACAGTATACCTGCATCTTTCACAATCATTGGTAGCATTTCACAACACACCATAACTAATTCACTGACAAAGCTGGATATTTACCAGTTCATTATTGAATGGGTTAAATGCTAGTTAACTTGTAGGTTTAAGCATTTTAAAGTCCATGGCTATCATTCTAACTTGTCTAAAGTTTGATCTGGTGTCCCCCAAAGATCAGTATTGGACCCAATGTTCTACACCTTTATATTTCCAACATCACCCATTCATCAAGGTTACTAGATAGCAAAATATGCTGATGACATTAAACCTGATGCATGCTTAACATCTTTCAATGACTGTTTTTTAATTACTATTTGAAACAATTAATGGAACAGTTTCATAAACATGATTTAATAAAAAGTGGAGGAATTGTACTTTGGTCCATTTAAACCAGGAATGTTAACTAAGACAAGGTATTATTTGCTAAAAGATGTCACTGAATACAAAGATGTGGGTGTCTGTATAAGTTCTAACTTAAAGAAAAATGCTTATACAGTTAAAGTAAAAGCATTGCTATACAGTTTTTAAGACCCACACCTTTTCTGTACCTGTGTACAGGTGTTTCATTCAGTCCCTTGCATTCGGATGCTCAGATTATTCACAGCAGTTTTTTTCTTGACACAGCTCTTTATTATCACTGTCTCCGCCTCAAGTAAAAGTGTTTTAAGTATCTTTTGGTCTTGTTCATGAGTGAAGAAGATGACCAGATTGATTCCTAATCAATGGATTGCTGTAGAGGTGGCAATACTGCAGACATTGGATCAGACTGATTGTGAAATGACAGCTAAGTGATAGGAACAAAACTGTCAACTTGCCTAAAAATCTATGCTGCCATTCACACCTGTGGTCAAAAGCTTTGTCTTGTGGCTGAAAAGATAAGATCACAGTTACAAACAGCAGAAATTAGATTATTTCACAGTGTTGCTAGGATTTCTCTCCTTGATGCTTTAAATGGCTTGGCACTCCCTCAGGGCACTTGAGTGCAAGCATTTCTCCTCTGTGTCGACTGTAGTCAAATGAGGTAGTCTGCGTATCTCATGAGGGTACCCCAAAGGTGCCTCTCAGAGAAGGTATACCAAGCATAATGCAGTGGGAACAGGCTCCAGGACAAACCCAGGATACATTTGATAGATTAGCTTGCTTGGGAACACCTCAACATCCCACAGGATAATCTAGAGACTCTTCCTGGAGACAGGGAAAATTGTCCTACCTGGCTCAGCTTGCTACTACGTCGACTAGTTTAAGCACAAAATAGTTTATAATGTTTATGATGGTCTCCCTGTCTTTTTTCCAACAACATTTTATTGAGAGTTTTCTTGTAAAGTTCAATATATAAAATAATTTGGAATAGATAAAACATAATCAGATTGATTAGTAAAATGCCAATCGATAAGGAACTATCCTTATATACATATTTTTCATGAATACAGTTCCAGATTATATATATATATATATGTGTGTGTGTGTGTGTGTGTGTGTGTGTGTGTGTGTGTGTGTGTGTGTGTGTGTGTGTGTGTGTGTGTGTGTGTATACATGTATATATGTTATATGGTTTTACAAACCATTTGATTTCACTGAATCTGATGTTTATCCTGTATAAGGCTTTAGTGAGTCATGTTATCACCAACACAACTTAACAAGAAATTGCTAAACATAAATTTCTGGCAGCAAGCTAAATCAGCAACCCCTTCTTAAGAAGTTTAGTTCCTTCTTAGTTCATATATAGACACTAGGCTAGCTGCCCTTGTGGGCCATTTTAAGCCTAGCCAATTCTCCTTTCAAATGTGAGAATCAAATGCAGTGCCTCTTGACTGTGAGGTAAACACATTAACCATTATACCAACCCCAATCCCACTGCATCCACAGCAGGGATATCTTCAAGCTACAAATTATGAGATCATTTTCTTTTTCTGTAGGCAGCTATATGGAATAATTATATGCATGTTTTAGTTTGCTCATGTCTTCAATAAAATGTATTTCAATTCAGTGAAGTTTTCTTATATAGCGATATTTGTCTTTGTAGGACCAATAGTATATTTAATGCAAACACCCAAGCAGGGAAGTACTGAACTTCAGCTACAAGCTCATTTGTTCAACAGAATCTGCAGAGTTCTTAATCACAATTAAGGCATAGTTTTTGGATGTTTGAGTATCTTACTTTGTCTTATGGATGCACACTATTATGATTTCCTCATTTCAGTTTAGAAATTTGAATGAGGTGAGACTGAGCATCCAATTAAGGAAACTGATTCCTTGTTTTCTTGGTGATGAAGGGTTGATGACACTTTATTTCTTTACAACTTGTGCAATATATCATTAGTATAACAAAACAGTTTTTGATATAGTATACACATAGTTTTGAAAGCATAAACATGCATATCGGTTGCAATGAAGAAGGCAAGCATAAATTTCTAACTAAGATCATTTGCTGTTGACAAAGATTTACTGTAATGCATCTAATGGGCGAACGACACTGAAACTAAAATGATTCAGAAACTGCTCATTAGTATCTGCATGAAAAACTGCAGTATATCCTAGCCTGGCAGGAGACAGATTTCTGGATTTCCATATTTGAAGCACAGCATACTTGATACCAGCTATCATTATTATTATTATTAATATCATTATTATTATTTTACTGTACTTTGATACATAAGAAGAAATGCTTTATAAAAATAACATATTTTTATACATAGCAGTAGGAATAATAGCAACCAGACCTTCTGCTGGTAATCTAAACATTGCCATTTTGAGCTTGTCATAAGTAACAATCACAGTGTTTACAGATTACAGTGGGCTACCTGTGAAGCTAACACGCTCAGCATTTCATAATTTATTCATTATAGTCGCTATCAGGGGCTCAAACATGTGACTGTACTACAGCCTGGCTGATTACCAGACCCTGCTGTATAAACTGTAGCAGAAAAACATGTGCTGCTATCATAGATTTTAGATTCTGTGGCATTTTGACAACACTTGAATCTCCTCCCTTATTCACTCAAGAGCAAAGTGCATGTAATCAGCAATGCTCAAGAGGCATTCAATTAAAATATAAGACATAATTCTTAAAGGTGTGATGACTGCAACATAAACGTAAAAACACTGAAGAGGAGGATATGTAGGCAAATAGACTTACACAGGATGCTACCAAGGATTTCAAACACGGTGATTATATAGTATTGCCAAACAAGGAAAGGCATCTTTCTCTGATTTAAATTTGGAATCAGGTTATACGATTATACATATTTGTACCTTTCTGCAGGACATGTTATTACATAATTCTAAACTGAAGAGCAGATCTTCAGGGAGACATTATCATGGAATAGTTGCAGTAAAAATACTACTAGAACTGAAAAATAATATAAAGATCTTTTTCTTTCATTTCAACTTGTCTTGCATATACATGCTGTTACAGAGCTGCATGTTATACACAGAGGCCTACGTTTCGTTACAATCTTCCACAAGTCCTTTATGAATGCTATTAAAGATGATGTGTGACAGTACTGACATTCTAACCTTCTCTTCCTTCAGTGTTCTCTTATGACTTTCTGCCTCCTACATGTGAATCATTTTCTCACTCAAGCCTTTAAATTTGGTCCTACCCTTTTTTCGGAACTATATTACATCATTTACAATAACATAGGTAAAACAAAAGCAAAAAAAAAAAAAAATATATATATATATATATATATATATATATATATGTGTGTGTGTGTGTGTGTGTGTGTGTGTAAGATTTGGATTATAATTCAAATAATGTTTTTTTTATTGTTTTGCTATGTGACTTTTTTCTTACAATGTACAATTCTTATATAAAGCAGATTAATATCAAATTTGGAGTGAAAAAGAGTGTTATAATGATACATTGTAACAAATGATGTCAGGAAACATACAAATAGATGACTGCAGCTCAAAATAATGTTTGAGACCTTTAAGGTCCCATAGCATAACAGCCTGCAAATACTCTTGTTACCATATTTCCAAACTCTCCTCTGCAGGTAACTGTGTATGACCTTTGTAGCCACCTCCATAGCTCAACAATATAGAAACAAAATAGGAGTTTAATATGTGCTGAATGAAGAAGACATGGGCTTATTGAGTCCATTTGAATGCTTCTGCCAATCAGTTTTATACTGTCGTAAAACCACTTACGCAAAATTCAAAACATTGAGACCACTTTGCCAAAACAGCATGTTGAGGAACACCTGGATCATTGCAATTTCACTCCTGGAAACTAACCACTTGTCCACCAACATAGAAAAAAACAAACCAAAGCAAATCAAACCCACCCATGTGAGGGGCTTCACCTCTCACACCCCCCTAACTAAATACATCAACTCTGAGATTGCACTATAATGGAGAAAAGACCAAAGTTCACCATGGTGGCCCAGTGGAGTGAAATTGCGATATTCTGGGTGTTCAGTAATGCGCCATTTCTGCAAAGTGGTCTCAACTTTTTGAATTTTGCGTAAGTGTTTTTTTGACATTATAAAGTAGATCCACTTCTGCTGGCTTCTCTTCATCAACCTCCAACATTCTTTATAACCATCTCCTTTTCTGTCTATCTCTGGTATCCTAATATGCTTCTTTTGGCCTACATTCAATCATGTTTACTAATAATTAATTTTTGGGCCTTAACTCCATCTCTATAAAATTATTGATTCTTCAATCAGTCTTTAAATTATGTCTGTTTCCCATTTTCATGTATGCACTTCCCCTCTCCCCTTCTTTTTTAACTCATTACATTAGACTTGCTATAGCAATTTAACATTTATATAATGCATGGAGTGGGGTGATTGCACTCTGATATTTGTAAAAGAAAAATCAGTTAAATGGTACTACAGTTTGAGACCCAATCTTAACAAATGTTACGTTCCCCCTGCTTAACTTGTTAAGGTCAGGCTCACTCTAGGCAGTCAAATCTGCCAGTAATGACCAGAAAACAACACTGATTATTTCTTTCTCCATGTTGTCAGTGCAAGTAACAGGTCCCTGACTTCCTCTTATAAACCTTAATCATGTGTTCTCGACATGTCTGCCAAGATTTGCCTCACAAGCTTTGCTCTCGGTGTGAATTGCTTGGCATCTGTGTCTGGATCACGTAAACAGGTTATGATCAATGGCCCACTCATGATCATCTGTATCATATCTTGCTTCTTTCATCCTTGTTTTTTCTCACTGAGTACATAACTAGTACTGTGTTTTTTTTTTTTGTTTTTTTTTTCAGTTTTAATGCCTCCATTCTCCATGTCATTTTGATAATACTCCACTGAATGCTTTTAACTAGCCTTCTGTCCCTTCCTTTGTATGACTTCCAGCACTTAATATGGTATTGCAAATGTGTCCTTAATTGCATTTTGCACAATAAGAACATGGGAATAACATCTCTGGAGTATACTCCCCTAGCTATGCACCCTGACATGTTATGTTCATAAATTCATAGGTTCATGGGTAAGTACTAGGCTAGCTACACTTATGGGCTATTTTAAGCCTAGCCAGTTTCCCCTTTTGAGCTCAAAATAACCTATCCTATTTGATTAGAGATTGGCCTTACCTATTCCATGGTCAATAATTATATACTACTCCAATAATAATAACTGGGATCATAACAAGGATAATTTGAGGGGACACATTCATGGGATAAAGCATTTAGGAGTTGCCTCTGTCTATTAGTAGTATGGGGGGGGGCAGTCCTTGGGTAAATTTTCTGCTTCCCAGCCACAGATCCAAGTTACGCTTGAATATTGACAGGGATGTGGCTAGGAATGTTTGTGATACTTTGTATGACTAGCCTAACTCAGGTTTTTTCTTTATCAACAGTCACATTGGACCACATATAATAACAATATCCATTCATTAGCATTTCTGTATGCTGTATAGGAAATGTACTCCATAAATGTTTAGGCTAGATTGACTGCTTTGTGTCCTATGGTAAATGACTGTGCAGTTTTGTGTCTTAGTATTTTTGGCATGGCTACGGCACATAGAATTTTCTCATTGCGCCTCTTTTGTAACTGGGCTATACCCAGCAAGACTTCTGAGTTAACAAAGACAAACTTAGCTAAGTAGCTAACTAATTGAATCAATATTAGCCTGCATGACTTTGACACAATGCTGCATAATTCAGTCTAGGAGATGATTACATTCCCCCAAAATTATTTTCCTCCTCCATTATTCCTATCATCCCCTTCCAGTATGTGTGTTGCTCCTTGATTCCCTTTCACTGTTAAGAATGAATGACAATCTACCTTTCTGCATTACATTGTATTGCTCTGATGGAAGAAGGAGGACATTACCATATCGCTACTGAATTTAACATTCTACTTCATTCCAGTCCTTCCTTCCTTTCTTCTTTCTCCCACTTTTTCCACCCATCAGTGGAATTTGCAATCATCATCCATTTGATCAAGGCATTCCATGTTCCATAACCTTCTCTGTGAAGACATACTTTTACAGATCCATTGAGTGGCTAGTTCTAAAACTCTGTATCGCGTACTCCCCTTCAGTTAATGTCCTCTTCTGTCTAAGCTCCTCCCACATGTAAAACATGATTCCATTAACTGTATAATGTCCACACTGCCCCATCTGATCTCTAGTGAGAACAGCCCGAGTTCTTGTAATTGTTGCCAATACCTTTTCCCTTTCATTCCACCCATCCTTTCAGAGTTTTCTTCTCTGGATTTATTCCTGTAGTCTGATATCCCACTCAGTCAAGGGCTCCAGAACTGTATTTAATATGCAAGGTGTAGTCTGTGAAGGGGCATTGCAGAGTAGGGGCATCACTTATCTGTAGTTTATCCTCCTGAGGGTTTATCCTGACATGGCTGCCTCATTCCTCTTATTCTGTTTCTGCTGTCCAATCCAGCTGTGATACAGACCTTGAGGTCCTCTTCCTGCTATGTTAGCAAACATTCACCTTCCTGGCTGATACTTCACACAACAGCTGTGGGCCAAATGCAGTGCTTTGTATTTTTCTGCAGTGAACTTCACTGCAACCTGTTTTATCATCTTGACCTTGGTAAGGCTTTAGTCCCCTTGGTTACTGGGAATGATAGCACCAAAACCTTCTTTTCTGTCCTCACAATGAATTTCCACTCCTGCCTCTCCTCCTGTCCCATGTTGCTATCCCTCCTATCTGTGCCCTTTACCATTGTGGTTGTACCTATTCAATTTCTCCACTCTTTTTCACTCTTAGCCTCATTCCAGTTCTGCTCCAGACCTCTTTCCAATTCCTCCTGTACTTTTGCTGTAAGGTCTTGACACTGTTTCCCATTCCTGGCTTTCCATTCTCTTTGCTTTCTTCTTGTCGATCAGTTCATCTCTCCTATCTTCTATCCTCATAGTAGGCAGATTTTCTTGCTGCTTTACCTCACTATCCTTCCTTTTTTCTGTTTTTGCCTGTCATTTTCCACCTGCCTCCTATCTAACCTCCATTCATGGATTCTGCCTATTCTTCTGCCCCCTTCCCATATTGTTATTTCCCTGCTCTTCACCTACCTTATCTTGCCCATACTACCTTTAGCCCCAAATCCTCCTTGGCCCCAAACTACTTTGTCCCATGCTTGTCTCATAACTTCTTGCTTTTTTTCCATACTATCCTCACACCTCAGTTCCCACAGCATTGCTCTGAGCTGTTTCTCTTTTCCCTCCAGTGTCCCTACCTTCCAGTGTACCCCACACCTAGGTGTCTCCATAGATCTTGCAACAAAACTACTAACCCATAACTGGTCCAAGTACCTGCCTTTATTTATTTTGTTTCTTTCATTCTATCACTTGTATGGTTTGATCTGTTACAGCTGTAATATTGATTATTACCTTTATAATATGCTCAGCATAGTCCACATTACAGGATTAAGTTTACTTTTGGTGACAAACCCTGACAATATATCTTAATAAAAAAGATTACCTGACCCAAACTTGTAATGCTTTTTTAACTGTAATTGTATGTCAAAATAACAGTAATTGGTACAATTACAAATACAAATGGTCAAATACTGTGGGCATGGAATGCAAGTAGTAAGTTGGAATGACTACAGAGGGAAGGAATGGGAAGGATTATTAAAGTTTAATTAGCAAAAGGTGGCCAGATCACTATGAACTGTATTTTAGTTCTCATTGTTTTGCTGATCTTTGGAGGGGTAGCCTTTGTACTTTGCAAGCCAAGGTCCATAGAAATCTCTTTACCATTACATAACTGTCAAACAGTCAAGCACAATTTTTACTGTTTTATATCACCATTAGTCAGGTTAAGCTGATATTGGACTAACTCTCCTACTGAAACTGTGTCCTACAGTAACAAAATCAAGTCTTGCATCTTCTGGCACAGAGTCCTTTAAACTGCATTATTCCTTTTGCTTATCACTCTCAGCAGATCTGTGGCTAAGTGCAGTCTCTGATTGTTTTTCTGTGTCTCTTTGCCAAGTTTTCAACTTGCCTTTTTCACCCTCGTTAATGCTTGGGCTCACTTCACTCTCCTACCCTACCCCCATATCCCACCCACCCCCTCTAACTCTGCATTTATACTTCATAGTACCACCCACTTATCCCATAAACCAATACTGTTATAATCTAGTTTGACACTCAAGACTTTCAATATCAAACAGTCATACTCCTTGCCCCCTATAACTATCACATAACATATCTACAACCAACACAGTACCCTCCTAACATTTTCTAATCCTAATTTACAGCAAATATAAAACACTAGTTAAATAAGATACCCCTAACTCAGATTATTCTACTATTCTTCATAACTCTACTAGCCTTCATAAACAATTATCAAATTCACCTCCTTCAAATACATAAGAATTTAACCAATCCTCAAAAGAATATTAGCATCTTATTTATTTATCTATAAATATTTTAAAACTAAGTAGCCAAATTTATGATCAAATGCCAAACTAAGACCAAAATATAACTAGCCACACTCTTCCCTCTGTAAAATATGAATTCAACAATTGGGAAAGATATTCACCACAATCCAGGCCCCACTGTTGATAAAACATCTCTTCCAACCCCAAAATAAACAAGTCACCTAATACCTCTCTACAGAAAATAGAACCCAGACTTGTCTTACTAAATATGAACCTAAGAGGTATGTGCAATAAATTCCATGACATACATGCCTACCTTGCCACATACACTGCTGATGTAATCATAACTACCAAAACCTGTTAAAAAAGAAATAAAGGCTAATGAGATCACCCCCCCAAGATATAATTTACTGAGGCATGACAGACAAAGCAAGCGTGCAGGTGGAGTAGCAATCATCTATAAAAAGTCCCTAACCATCATCTTACTCCCCCAAGAAATAGGGGTTCAAATGGAGAGATGATAACTCAGCAAGCAAAGGAGAGTAGTATTGCTGGAATTGAATTCCACCTCAAGTCTTGGTGAGTACCTTCATAAGGTGGACCCTATTGTTCACAAAATATCATCAAGATGATATATAGACTGTATTTTATATAGCTTATATCATGGACAGAAGTAAGTTACAAAATAAAGGTAGCTGGGTGCACAAGACCCAGGATAAAAAAGCGCTCAATCCTGGAAGGTGCACTGATGCCAGGACTGGAATAAATGACAGTGTAAAATCCTCAACACATGGAAACATTCCTAAATTGGGGCTAGCCCAGGCTCAGGGGGAGGGTGGCCTCCCTGTTGTAGAAGGAAGTAGCAGTCCACAAAAATCACAAAAACAAAAAGGCCAAAAAAGAGCCATAAAGATGATAAAGTAGACTACTGAGGATAAGAAAGAAATTATGTATTATTACTATTATGCAAGAAACCCATAATTTCTAGATAGAAGATATACAAAAAGATTAAGAGAGAAATTAGAGGAAAGAAAAATACTTGCACAAGAAAAATTGTCAAAAGCTTCAAATAAAAAATTGTGTTCATTAGTACAACACATTTATGAAAAACATTATAAAGACCAAGAAACCTTGTTCCTTTTTGAAAAAGAAGGGACTGAGGAATTGCAAAAATATAAAGAACAAACTCTAGATATTTTTGAAAGATATAAAAAGAAATATAGACATGGGAAAGAAAGAAAGATCTGATGTGGTGCAATATTTATGCAAAGGAGAAAGCCAAATTAATCAATAGAAAAGCAGTCTCAAAATTTCACAAAACAAAAAAAAAATAAAATCACAAAGAGGGAACATAGAACAGAAGATTAGTAAAGCAGAAGTTAAAAAAATAGAAGCTGAAGTTATTGAATACTTATGAATTGAAGGATTTATTGTAGAAAGTCTAACACAGGTTATATTATGACATAATGGGATGAATACTCCAAGTAAGGAGAAACAGGAAGAACAGAAGACATCTGAAGAAGAAATATGGTCATGGGAAAGAAAAAGAGATTTAATATGGTACAATATTTTTGCAAAGAAGAAAGCGAAACTATCAATAAAAAAAGAGCAGCACCAAAGATATTTAAAGAGAAATACATGCAAAGACATCCAAATATGGGAAATTTTACATTACAAATAATAAGAAAACAAATAGGAAAAGTAGAAAAGAAGATTAGTAAGTAGAAGTTATATATTACCTGCGAAGTGAAGTATTTAGTGTAGAAAATCTAATTATGATAACATCATAGCAGGACAAAGAATGGTTCCCCAAATTAAGGTGAAATCAGTGGAGCGGAAAACACCTGATCAGGTGCCATATGAAGATACTTTGGAGCCTTCCATAAAAAAACAGAACAAACGTTCAGCTGGAATTGTACAGCAAGGGAAGGAATAGGGAACTGTGCCAACCCTGACACAGTTATTGTTGTGGAGTGATAGGCCAATGAGTTCCCATATGAAAGAGCAATGGATGACACAGGATGAAACTGAAGACAATGTGGCACAGGAAGTTGATGGCAGGAAATGGAGAACAAAGAATCCACCCTCAGTTTAGAATGAAATAATCTAAGAGAAGAGTGGCTTGATTTAATAAAGATGGTCAGTCATATTAAGACCAATGAAAGAAATAGACTACAGAAAGTCAATAAGACCCAAAAAGTTAGAAGTTTGATAAAACAAATGAATGTGGTAATTAGGACTGCTCACAGAAATTCATGTGATATAACAGAAGAAAATAGTATATATTACTGTGGAGCTAAATTAATAACAGATAAAGTCTTACCACAAAAACACAGGGCAGTAGCGGAGAGGAAGATGAGAAATCAAATGCCATCATGGAAGTATCAAATAGAGAAAACTATAAAGCAATTAAGACAAGAGGTGTCACTGTTAGAAGATATAAAAGAGGGAACAGATCAACAAAAATACTCAGAAAGATAGACGTGATAAAAGCAACATCCAGTATCTGAACAGATCAAGATGTATTGCGCACTATTGCAAATAATAAACTGAAGATATCAGTGCAGGCAGAAAAACTTAGAAGATATGCAGATAAATATAAAGGAAAGTACAAAATAAACAATTTACTGAAGACCCAAAAAAGTTTTATAGAGAAATGGGAAACAAAGAAAATGGAATAGAAATACAACCAAAAATGATGACATAAACACATTTTGTTGAAATATCTATTAATATGCTAGTGGAGAAACCATTTTGCAGTTAAGTCATGATAAAGGACAAATTACCATTCCAGGAATAACAATTCAATGGGGGATCTCCCAGGGTGACTCTTTGTCATTGCTGCTCTTTTGTCTTACCTTTAACCCATTAAGCTGCCTACTTAACAGATTAGGTCATGGCTACAATTTGGCTCAAAGAAAACAACAAAGTGTAAAGATTTCTCATCTTCTTTTTGTGGATGATTTAACACTGTATAGCTCAGATGAGAAATACAACTGCACATGGTCAAAATGTTTTCAGATGATATAAGAATGCCATTTGGTCTTAATAAATGTGCAAAAGCAACCTTTAAAGCAGGAAAGCTGCAGCACCAAGAAAACATCAGCCTGGAACAGGAATGTGATATAAGAAAAATTGATCAAGAGGGAGTGTATAAATATTTGGGACTGATGAAGGTTAACAGTAAAACATGAACAAATGCAAATAAAACTTAATAAGGAATATTTTAGAAGACTAAAACTAATACTGAAAACAGCGCTGACATCTAGGAATAAAGTCCAAGCTATAAATCAAATCGCTTTTCCTGTCCTAACTTACAGTTTTGGAGTGACTGGCTGGCCCCAAAGGATGTTGGATTGGTTGGACAGGAAAACAAGAAGGATGCTTCATGCTAATCAAATGATTTATAAAAATAAGTGTATACCAAGACAATATATTCCCCTTTCTGAATGGGCCTCCTCAAAATTGATTACATGTATAGATCTGCAGTCATAGGACTGCATACATACCTGCTGACCTCACAAGACTCAAACCTAGTGAAAAGTTTTAAACTTTGAGAATAAGTCTAAGATGACTTCTCTGCTAAGCTTAACAGAAACATATCGATGTCAAGTAGGAATGAAAATCAAACTAGAAGTAGAAAAATCAGGCAGCAACTGAATGTGCCAAAAAACAAAAGAAAGAATATAAGGTGAAAGATCAGATGAGAAGGCAAGACATGTAGAAAATGCTTAAATATATTTGCAAGTATAGAAAACTCTTGGAACAACCTCATGATTATCAAGACTGAATGCTGGAATGGTTAAGGAGAGGTGAATTTAAACTAAAAGATGAAAGGTTAATATTGGTGGCCCAAGATAATGGACTACATACACATTGGTTTACAAAGTCCATTGAACATGTGGGAGAAACAGACAAATGTGGTTTTGTAAAACAGAAGTGGAAACAATTGTACATCTTGTTGCAGGTTGTGATAAACTAATGGCAGAAGAAATAATAATGTGGCAAGATTGTTGCATTGGGGATTGTGCAAGCACTGTAATATTGAAGTAGCTGAAAAACATTGGAAACATGAGCCACAAAGCATTGTAGAACATGATGAAGTTTATATCACATGGGATCACCCATTACAAACAGTTAAAAAAATACATGTGAGAAAACCAGATGTAGTAGTCCATAAAAAGAAGACAAAACTACCAGTGATCATTGAAATTGCTACACCTAGTGAATCCAGTGTCTTATGTACAGAAAGACACAAACCCTGGGATTCAGCAAGAAGTTGTGCATGAATAAGTTATTCCTGCATGGCAGGGACCATTTCTGTTCAGCAAGGCAGTGCACCATGCATATGTATGAAGGTGGGCTGCTGTGCTCTAAAACGGACATGGTGCCATGTATGAGCACAAGGGGTGTGTTTGAGAGCAGATTTCTCACAATACACATGGCCACTGCACTCCAGAATTGCCTTTTGGCAATTTAAAGTGAGCAGGAATGCTCATAAATGCCCCAACACATCAGAATAATTAACATTCAAGCTCGAATAAAAACATCAGTCTGCCTCCTTGTAATTCTTTGTGCTATTTAGAGTAATAAAACTCAACTGTCAAGAAATTCACAGAATGTCCAAATGTTTGCCTTATATTTCTGGTGTGTTGCTCATAAACTTTGTGTTTTTCTGGCAAAGCATTGAAGATTGCAGTTAATAAATACACTGGTCAAAGCCATAAGGGACAATCGTCCCTACCAAGGCAAAAGGTGATAGAATAACACACGTAGTATAAGCACATAGTGTACACCTCCTAACCCATCAGTGTAAGGAATGTGGACAAAGCCAAAAGCAGAAAGTTGCTAGAATAACAGGTTCAGCATTAGCATGGATATTCTGAAGGGTATAAATAAAAAAACACAACAAATAATTTTTTTTAAACATGCAATAAAGTTTAAGCGTAGCTGCAGGGGTGCCCGTTGCTTAGCTACGCTTAGTCTAGCTTAAACAGCATAAGAAGTTAAATAGCAAGAGACATCCAACATAAGCAGTACTGTAATAGTGTAGTGATTAGAGCGTATGCTTTGCAAACAGCCATTCCTGGTTCAATCCCCACTATAACCAATTTGCATTTTACATGTGAAACCAGTACATAAATATTTTTTTTAATAATTAGCTACTAAATAACGCATATTTGTTAACCAGAGTACTGTAATAGGTGCAGATGTGGGAGGTGGGAGGGTGGCCTAATGGTTAAGGTGTTTGCCTTACAAACACAAGGTGCAGGGTTTGAGTCTCACACAGGATAATTGGCTAAGCTTAAAATGGCTCACAAAGGCAGTTAGCTTAGTACTAATCTATGAACCTATGAATCTATAAGATGTGAGGTGTCAGTGTAATAAAGATGTGAAAACCCCATATAAACACAAGTGCCCCATACAGAATAGTCACACATGAATAAAAGTAATAAAAGCACATTGGAGGGTGTCAGACACAGTAAACAAATTTATAATATGTAATGAATGTTGAATCAATCCCATACAGAAGATAGTTTATAAAATAAAAAATAAGCAATGCTAAGCATTGCACAGCTCTGCTTACCAGGTGTAAGCATTGTGTAAATATAACTGCTAAGCAAGGAGTAGCCTAGCTAAGTGGATTTGCCCATTGGTAAGCAGTGCTGAACCTGTCCCTTTAATCACTGCCAACCTTAGCTAAGCAGGTTTGCCTGTAGCTTAGCTTGGCTCAGCATATTTAAAACCGTCCAATCACGGCAAAGGGTGGAAAATTGACTGTATTTAAACCCCACAGGCGGGAATACAGCTCATAACTGGTTGCAGCTTCCCACTGTAGGCAGTATGGCAGGAGTTGGTGAGGGAATGCACTTCCGTGCAGCGCTGGGGCATACAGGAGTCCAAGGTCATGGTAGGACTCCTGGTACATAACCATGATGAGAAACTGCAGCAGGGCCAGTACCAAGGCTCCCAATACAAAGCAGAACCCTGGGACCATCTCACCAGTGATCTCACCAGTGCCACTGGTATCCCTCGGACTGGTGAGCAGGTCCAGCACTACTATGCTGACATGAAGTGGAGAAAAAGGGAGCTCTTGGACAAGTGGGTCCAAGAAGCAAGGCAGAGGGGTGATGTCCCAGCAGTGTGTAAGTACTCATACTAATAACTGTTTACTAATGTCCAGCCTGTGTATATGATGGATAGGTATGCCTAAATATTTCTCTATTTCCCTTATAGCTGCAGCTGAGTGGGCTGTGAATCAGGAAGCCCATGCTAGTAGGCTGCATCGTGAGGCTGGTGAGTAACAATCCTGCTTGTAGTAGTCATACCAAATAAATATACAGTAGTAGAAAGTCACGTGACAGTATAAAAACTGTGTATGGGTTGTACTGAATAAACCAGACAATATGACAGTAATAGTCCCATGTAGGCCATATTTAAATAAAACTGTAACTGCCTGGCAATAAAGCTCTAAATCCTGGACTGGTTGTGTTGACTCTGGTATTGTATGACATTTATTGTTGCATTCGCTGAATAGTAATGTCGTGTTAACCACTGTTTCCCACACTGTGCTACATAATAAAAATGTCTAGGAATGTCTGTATAAAACTGTTGTAAGTACAAGATCAGATTGTACAACCAAAAGAGACTTAGACAGAAAACACTGAAAAGATAGACAGCAATATCCAAATAGCACACTCTGCTGAAACTTAAAATTGTTGTATTTTTAGCTGACACAGCCATGGTTTGAATCATGGGCATGGTAGTAAGCTGTATGCATAATCATACCGCTCAACTGTACAGATTTTTTCAGAATGTCCAGATAATTGGATCATATTTTCTGCCTGGTCCCCTGTCTCCCTGGCAAATCAGTGGGATGATCTCAGAATTGTAGTCACTAAATAATGACATACATTTGATTTTTATACCTTAAAACCTTCAGAAAATGTATATTAAAACAAATCCTGTCACTCTAGCAACTCTCCAAGTTTATGAGAGCAATATTCAAAATATGTCCCTATCTGTACCCCCATGCTGTTAAACTTTGTCCAGAGTGTGTGCATTAAGAGACTGAGAGGTATGTGCATAATATTAACTTGTAATCTGGGAATATGTGTAGAAACAGTCTGGTAGTGCTAACAAACATTCCCTCCAAAGGTCTGTCAGATAAGAAAACTGTGCCTACCAATAAAGATTTAAATCCTGGACTGGTAGTGTTTATTCTGGTATAGTATGGCCTGACATGTAGCATTCAGAAACATCTGATATCAGAATAGTACTGTTGTGTCAACCACTGTTTCTCACACTGTGCTACATAAAATATGCCTAGGATGTCTGTATAAGACTGTTGTAATTACAAGGTCAGATTGTACAACCAAGAGAGACTTAGACAGAAAACACTGAAGGAATAGATGGCAACATCCAAATGGCACCCTCTGCTGTGACTTAAATTGCTGTATTTTTAGCAGACACAGCCATGGATTGAATCCTGGGAGTGGTAGTAAGCTGTATATATAATCATACCTCTCAACTGTACAGATTTTTCAAAATGTCCAGATAATTGACTCATATTTTCTGCCTGTTTCTCTGTCCCCCTGGCAAATCAATGGGATGATCTCAGAATTGTAGTCACAAAATAATGACATACATTTGATTTTCAGCCCTCAAAACCTTCAGAAAATGTATATTAAAACAAATCCTGTCACTCTAGCAACTCTCCAAGTTTATGACAGCAATATTCAGAATGTGTCCCTATTTGTACCCCCATGTCAAGCTTTGTCCAGAGTTTGTGCATTAAGAGATTGAGAGGTATGTGCATAATATTAACTTGGAATCTGAGAATATGTGTAGAAACAGTCAGGTAGTGTTAACAAACATTCCTTCCACAGGTCTATCAGGTAAGAGATGTAGAATTTAGCTATAAGACAGTTGAAGTATACACTGTGTACAAACATACCACTGTCCAAACCAAGGCCATAGGACATTGTAATAATACCTGTACCTTACTTATTAGAGCAATGATCATTAAAGTTGTGAGTACTACAAGGATATATAAGTTGTTAATTGACATCTCTCTCTCCCTCCCACCATATCTGCAACAGTAATCTAAATACACAAATCAATGGGTATGTTTACATCAAACCTACTGTTGGGACATATGTCCTATTGTTCAATAAATATTGAAATGTGTTTCTATTAATGTTCCATGTTGAAATACTATCATTGGTGGCCTGTTGCTATCAATGTAACCTGCATGCCATTGTAATGGCCACTGTGGTTCCATATATGCATGTGTTCTGTTTGCTATGCAATTGTTCCACATCTGGTGTTTTGGGTTAATGGGAATATCTATGCATGCTGCTCTAACTAATCCTGGATTGTGTTGACTATTACTAACCCACATATGTTTTAAAACTGCAACACCATAGCACGTTTGGGAAGGCCGGTCCCAGCGGACCCACCTTTCCCACCTCATCTGGCCATGGCACCAGGCCCCAGCTTATGTGTGACCCACCCTGGGACCTCCTCGTCCGCTGGTCCTGCACCACCTTTGGGTGGAACTGTCTCAGGGGATGGGACTTGTCCCCCTAGGAGTGGGCATGGACAGGATCCTGTCACCCGAAGTCAGGTCCGGGGATTGGTGCATAGTGAGCTCTGAAAGGAGTTTGGAGATCTGCTATGCCAGCTTGAGTGCCATGTGGTGCATTTACAGAGTCAGTATGCCCCTCTTGCTCAGCTCCCAGCACAGCCACCTTCAGAGCCATGAAGGTGCAGTGGTGACTGCCCATGGGTGGGGACCTCAGTCCCATTGTTTCCATTTGGGGTGGTCATGGGCTTCCAATTTCCAACTCCCCCGTCCAAGGTGTTTACCCCCACATGTGTCATATACCACCCCTGTATGCTGTTTTGTCTGTTTTGTCTGTCTTCCTACCCAACCTATCTCCCCAAATATACATACTATCCTTCCCCACCATCCCACTCTCACCTAAAAAAAAAATAAATAAAGGGCAGTCTGTTCCCCAAAAAAGTTTTGCCTGTCCATTTTACACACATGTCCACTGGACACATGTAATCTGGTCTACTTGGCTTCACAACACATTATTGTTGTCCTCTCCCCTTTCTCAGGGGTTTGAGATTCCAAATCTACCTCCAAATCCAGTACATATGCACAGCTGTTACTGTAGAAGAAATGGACAGCTATGGACCTTCCCTACACCCATCCTGTACATCCCTAGCTATTTTACTTTTGTTTTTCCCTCTGCATGCCCCCTTTTTTGCCACTTTCCAATCATCCCTTTCTTCTTTTCTTTTAAAAAAAAATAGCGCAGGGGTAAGTGGGAATAAACACTTTTAAGCAGTAGTAAGCAGGTTTAAGTCTGCATGGCAGTAAGCAATGGCTACACAGATTAAGCATTGTCATGCTAACTGTCTGTAAGCTTATTTAACTGGAAGTTAGCATTGCTTACCATGTGGACGTAGGTCAGCAATACCAACAGGTGGAGGTCTGTGTGGACGTGCAACAAGTCACAGCCGCTCCTCTAGTGGCAGAACCAACACCAGCACTGCAGGGGGGGTGCTGTCCACACCACAAAACAGCACGCCACATTCACATGGTCTTGGCTGGTCCCAACAGGGACCCGGATCCAGTGGACATTTGTCATCATCAGGGAAGAGTACCATATCTGGGCTTGTATCTGGTAGTGCCCGTGGAACCCCTGGCAGGCACAGTTCTCATGTCCATGGCCAGACATGGTGAACTGTACACCCTGCCATGTACAGTCTGCAGGTGTCCAACAACCCCCTGTATAGGGCAGCCACATGGCAGATCTGTGTGCATACATACACACACACACACACATCACCAACACAGCTAGGGCACCTCCATACCTACACACACCACATCTGCACAGCCCAATTGATAATGAAACTCCCTTACACATACACATGATGTCAACCAAATGGCTCAGCCTAGGTCACGGGCAAACCCACAACACACCCTGTGCATATGATGATACCTGTGCCACATCCCTGTCATCCATACTATCGATGCAGGGACATGCTAATATGGTTCTGATGCACAGGGTGAATGTACTAAGGTTTAGCAATGTAATGCTGTGTAACATGTTTTCAGCTGGAAAGTTTAATGCTTACATGTCAGGATGTGTAGCTGTCCAGCCATGATGCATTATAGCTGTTATTAACACTGACTGATTGTGGTCTCCATAATGTATTCAGTTTGTGTTGTAGGTGTCTATGTGTCAGCAGGATGTTGGTCTGCTGTTGTTTCCTACAAGGGGTATGGCACTGTGGTGACACATTGACTGTGTCAAATCCTGAGTACAGCTGAAAACAAGTAAAACATCTGTATAACAGTTACTGCATGTGCGACATGGCTGATAGGTCTGAGGGGTGTATACAGGTGAGTGCATGGTGTCTGATGTGAGCAGCCCTCTACACTGGACAATGGTAAGTGTACTGGGTGGCACACACCAAATGTTTGTGAATAACACACACACACACGCACACACACACACACACACACACACACACACACACACACACACACACACACACACACACACAGAGGCTTTGGTGTTGATGCAGTACACAGAGAATACTGTACACACGGATGTACTTAATTTTGCAGTGAACTCACTTTAGCCTATGTAATTCCTCCAAGACAAAATAGGCAAAACATCACATCAGTAAAAATTCAGTCTGCCAGTTTAATGTCATTGACGATGGTACTGGCAGGGTATATGTCCTCTTCCCCAATATAGTGCAATCCTGGAGTTGGTAAACATAGGTGTGCTGGTGTGGGTGGCACAGCCCCCCACTTTGGAAGATGTGGGGTGGCGTAGAACCACTCATAGTGTGATTGACAACTACTTAACCTGTTAACATAAACTGTACAGTATTACTGCAGACTAGCTGGGGAGATACACACAACAATAACCCAATGAGGGTGGCTGTGCCCACAACATCCAAACCCAACTATATATACCAACTCCAGTATCGCTGTACAGCTGTACAGTGGGGAAGACAGCATTTACACATCTACTACTTGTTTTGAAGGAATGAATTTCCACAAGATGATTCCTTTGAAATGTTAGCGTTTGCCAGTCAGTTCTCAGAC
The DNA here is from genome assembly GCF_019279795.1 of Protopterus annectens. Classification (NCBI taxonomy): domain Eukaryota; kingdom Metazoa; phylum Chordata; order Ceratodontiformes; family Protopteridae; genus Protopterus; species Protopterus annectens. The sequence continues at coordinate 666,094,446 of NC_056736.1, read as the reverse complement.
AAATGACCTCCTGGAACATGTATTTTCTGCAAACTGGTAGACCCCTTCACATACATACACACTTACTTGGCAGCACTGAGAGTAGAACCCCTGCCTATGTACTTATTGCTACTAATGTTTGGCCTTAATTGCACACACCACACAGCTTTTAGGATGAGGTATGTCCTGAGTTTCTTGTTAAGTGAAGAACATCACCAGACCTTGTACAGTGTGGTAATGGAGGATGTACTGGGTGTTAATGAACAATAGATATTATGACATATTGTCATATACACATTGACAAACACATAACAGTCATAGACACATCTGAGAGACCTGGGTTTATAAGTGCTAACTACTTTGTCAGTGAGTCCATTCTGTTACAGAGAATTTGCACACAGCACATGCATCATTGGGCTGGATAGTGTAATCAGTTACCTGTATGGTTAATGGTGACAGTGGTCCTCATACAGTGGACCTTGGGACATGTACTGGGGGTACCATGGTGAAAAGACAGTATACCTAGCACCCACACCTCACATTGGATATTTTACTCACTGAAACCTAAGATAATGCTCTGACATACACACAATCGCACATTAACCAGGACTGCAATACAACCCATTGTCTATCTAATCAGTGCTGCTACAGGGATATGCATTTATTACACATGCCACAGAGATAGTAGGGTGAGGGTTTGTCATGGCTCTCCTAATGTCAGCAACATTATTATCCCTTGTAGTGTATGGCAAGGTGTATTGTATTTGGAGAATGTGGCCTCAGAATGCTGTATCCTACAAATATACACACTTGCACACACTTGCCAGGACTCAGAAGGTAACCCATGCCTATATAACCATTTGTACAACAGTGTTATGCTGGTACTGCAAGCTTTAGGGAGCCCATAGGGTGAAGAGTGTAACAAGGTACATTTAATGTCCATTACAGCAGCAGCCATTTCTAACTATAGGTGCTCCAGTTGACATGTATGCAACATGTATTACATAACATGGCTAGTGTCTGGGTGGGAGACCTGTACCCAAGCATGTTCTGTTGACTGTGGTAGTCTAGTTGAGGTATCCATGGCATGTGGTGCATACAGGGTGGGGTTTCCTAGCTGTGGCATTCATAACACAGATGGGCAGACATGTCAGTGCCAGTCAAGCACAGATTGCCTGTAAGCAACTAAGATGGATATCTGACATCTGCACATCTGTACAGAGGACAGACAGAAATCATCTAGCCAACAGGTTATGCATTAGGATGAATATTTTGACAGATAGACATCTGACACTGATAGCATGCCATTACTATGTGACAGCAACCCTCAATGACATGTCCTATACACATAGTAGTCTACAGTTAATATCCACATATCAGATCAATATCTAGTAGCAAATACTTAACGCACAACTCACACACCATGAACACGATAGTACTCAGAGTCCAACTTTGCATGAAGGGATGCATGGCTCCAGTACTACAATCTGCAATCTGCTCTTGTATGGGAAAGCACTGTTAACAGTAGTAATGTAATTATATAAAACATGCAAGTGTGACTGCATATAACCTGGGATACTAACCATGTATGAAATACATACAAAGAGAAAAGATTGATGTACTAGCCATATATTCTCAGGTGTCCCATACAGCATACTCACACCCCTTGCTACTGTAATGACAGCACATTGAAGCATGTTACGTACATGGAATTAAATACACTTATTACAGATGCCATTACCCTGCTATTTCATCAGACTGGAGTGTAATCACTGGTTACCAGGGCTGAGCTATGCTTAGCAGGTGTAAGCATTGCTTAAATATGAATGCTAAGCACTTTTGTGCACTGGTAAGCGAAGCCTACATGGTGCAAGCGTCTTTTCATTTAACCATACGTTAGCATCGCTTTCCGCCGCCCAAACCCATGCAAACCCGCTTAAACCAGCTCATAACTGCCTTAACCACTCTGTATCCAACAGTCCTTCTTCTGCCTAGCAACAAAATAAACAACCATTGTATAACTTGAACCTAGGACCCTGTGCACTATAGTCACAACCGTTAACCACTAAACCATCAGAGCTGGGAAGATGTTTGTTGTTTTTTCAAATATATATTTCAGTACACATGCAGAATAGTAGTGAACAACTGCTTTGACTATTACAATTGGTTAGTACTTGTTAATGAAAATAGTGCTGAATCAGTATGTTGTTATATCTAAATATGCACATAGATAAATATGGTGAGATACATCTGGGAAGGTATATACAACACTTATGTTTTTTTGTGTATTCGTGGAGTATATACAACACTTATGTTTACACATAACAAGGATATATATTATGTCACCTTCAGGATAAACATAAGTCAAATCCAAAAAAGTTTTGGGCCGGATTTAACAACCTTCTCCATCCTGGTAAATCTTCTACCCCAACACCCGATAAACTCATAAGTAAAAAACCAGAAGAAATAGCCAACGCCTTTAACATCTTCTTTACAGAGACCATCCAAACCCTAGCCAACCAGCTACCCACTTCCTCATCATCTTTAACTATTCCCCATGACTCATCCCCTTGCTCCTTTACCCTTCAAACTGTATCCACCTCCTACATTCGCACCCTAATAAAAAAACTAAAACCGTCCACTCTTGCGGCCGATCGTCTCCCAGCTGAATACCTCCAACTAGCCTCTGATGTCATTGCCTATCCTTTATCAATCTTGATCAATAGATCCATAACAGAAGCCACCATCCCCCCCATTTGGAAAACCTCATATATCATTCCATTACACAAAGGAGGCCCTTCCACTGAAACATCTAATTATAGGCCTATCGCTATACTATCTCCAATAGCAAAAATTCTCGAAAGGTGTATTCACAAACAACTTCTTCACTACCTTACCAGCAATAATCTTCTGTCTAGTACCCAGCATGGCTTTCGCCCCCATCATAGTACTACCACTGCCCTTCTCTCCTTTGTCGACTCAGTAAATAGCAACCACAACAAAAAACTTATATCCTCTGCACTCTTTCTTGATCTATCAAAAGCTTTTGACATGGTCAACCACCAGCTATTACTCCGCACCCTCAAAACCCTTCATCTGGACAACTTAGGCCTAAACTGGTTTAAGGATTACCTTTCCGGCCGGCAACAAGCAGTCCAATGGCAAAATAGTTTATCTCAACTACTCCCTAACAACATAGGTGTCCCCCAAGGCTCCATACTTGGTCCCCTTCTTTTCTCTGTTTTTATAAATGATCTCTACGCCATCATCCCCAATGCCACCTGCATCCAATATGCAGATGACTCTACCCTGATCTGCTCTGATCTTTCTCTCCAGAAGCTTCAAGTAGCCACCCAACAATGTTTCGCCAGAGTTGAAAAATGGTTCTCTGACCTGAAACTTATTCTCAACCCAACTAAAACCAAGTTACTATTATTCTTCCCCTCGTCTTCTATTTCCTCATCCCAAATGTCGCAACTGACTAATCCTAGCTCCTTTTTTGTGGAATCCTCTAATGGAACCATCATAGAACCTGTCTTCCACACCAAACTACTAGGCGTTACTATTGACCACAAGCTTAAATTCGATCTCCACACTTCCCAAACCATTAAATCTGTTAACAAGAAACTAGGTTCAATGTACAGAATCAGGAACTTTCTTACTCCTCATGCAAAATTAACCATTGCCCGAACGCATCTTCTTTCCACGTTACTATATGCCTCCCCGGTACTTTCCTTCCTGAATAAACGTGAGATCTACAACCTTTCTACCACCTACCACCACATAGCCAAATTCATAACAGGAACACCTTATCGTACCCACCATTGCCACAACCTCAAAAAACTCGGCTGGTTAGAACTGCCCAATCTTCTTAAATTTAATCAACTTACGGAAGCCTTCAAAATAATTCATCAACCTGCCAAAACTCCCTCACTGTCCAAAATCCTGACCCCATACAACAATCTTAGTTCCCTTCGGTCATCAAATAGTATTCAAGTACTAACCATCAAATCTAACAACAAAGGTGGCGATGCTCTTTACGCTAACTCAATTGGAAAGCAATGGAATTCCCTTCCCAACAACCTTAGACTCATGACGTCACTCACACCATTCAAAAACAATCTTAGAGAATATTTCAAGTCCCACTGGTTATGCCCATGTCCAACTCCAGATTAATATCCATAGCCATAACATCATACTGTTTCTTCTCTCTCTCAAACTATCTACAATCAAATTATTTCCTCCTTTTCTACCTATGTTTTCTGACCTATTTAATCCCATGTTTTGTCTCTTTAAGTATGTAAATAATGTTGTTATGCTGGTTGTTATTTCTTATAATGTAATACTTCTATCTAATTGTAGTGCCTAACTATTTTAATGTTTGGGAGCTTTTCTCCCCGGGCCTCTACTGAAAAGGGATATGTATCCAGCTGGACTAGCCCGGTCAACAAATGTAAAATAAATAAATAAATAAATATATATATATATATATATATATATATGTATGTATATATTTACACAATATGTATATATATATATATATATACAAATATATATATATATATATATATATATATATATATGTATATATGTATATGTATATATGTATAGATATATATATATATATATATATATATATATGTATGTATATATATATGTGTATATGTGTGTGTGTGTGTGTGTGTGTGTGTGTGTGTGTGTATGTATATGTATATATATATATATATATATATATATATATATATATATATATATATATATAAAACATATGCCCATAACATGTAGTGGAGTCATACCTCAGCACCAGTACTCACAACCTCTTATTGCAAGGGGTGCAATGTAAGCATTGCAGGTATAAATGTAGAGTGTTGCCAGAGTAACAGGGGTTGTGTCAACAGACATGTTGTGTGGGAAGTCACTTCTGATACTGACATGTATGCCATCAGTTACTGACAGACATCATAAGATCATCATAGTGAAGTACCACACAAATCACAGTAATGACCCTGTGGAATACAGCAGAGATAACCCCAATAAACGTGGACAGTCTGACACAATCTGGTCAGTCCAGAGGTATACACAGAACACTTTAGTGCAAGACGTGTGGACCAGGCCTGAGAAAGTGGATGTTTACAGCCATGTAAATGGTGTTATCACAAAAAAACTGGAATAGATAAGCTCACACTGTTGATGCATTCACACACTCCTGTCTGTCCTAACACATATTAACTGGAGGAGCAGAGGTCCCAAGTCCACATACTTCCCATTAGTTAGTGACAGACATCTTCACAGTATCCCACTGCTTTTTCAGAAATACACAACACTTATTGTGGCCAGGCAACAGTACATCTGACAAATATCTGGACATAACATCACACTAGGTAAATACACTGAGTTGCTAGGCATGTCACAAAACACTGTGCAAACTACAGGCAGACTGCCACAACACTGACACATTTTCTATGGAGGAAAAGACCTGTACTTGCCAATATAGCAGGCACTACAGGCATGTAATAGCACGGAGTAACAGACACCAGTGTGAAAGTGCAGACCCACAACCAATCTGAACACAGTCACAGTCATATGATGGTAAGCTTAATTAATAGTACAGTATATGGACTGTGTGAACAAAACCATCCTCATATTTGCCACTCACACACTAACCCTACATATACTGGCCCAATACACAGTGTAGTCTGATGCCTGACTGTGGTATGGGACATGTGTCAGTCTGGCCCTACAAATATTTACACTGATAGGGTACCATAAACTGGAGCAGCATGCAATGTCAGATAGAACAGGACCAAGAACAATGACATCTACCACAGTCTGTACACAGGCCAAGTAACATATTCACAATACACACTCTGTCAACAATCACCATAAGTCCACAGACTTCACTACTGTACAGACTACAACAGAATTTCCAGGTTTTGTCCTCAAATATAAGGCCTACTATACATGACATGTCTAGCAGTCTGATACCTCATTGACTTGTTATCAGGTATGATGTCAGTAAATAATGATGTACTGTACACATGCACCTCTTACTGCATGACATATAGACAAAGGGTGACAGACTTGGGGGACGGAGGCACAAACACAGGGCCAATATTTACATATTTATGTGATAAACTGATACAATTCCTGATGTAACAGGGTTTGTTGTGACATATCTCTTCTGAGGGATATGAAGTCAGTAACTCACATGGATGTCACCATGTACTGACTGCAATCATCAGAGTATGCTACTGAATTTCTAAAGATAGGAAATGTGTGAGTAACACAGCACATGTAAGACTTTAAACTCTAGCCAGTCTGCAGATAGCCCTACAGCTGAGAGATTCCTTAACCACATAACACTGTTATGCCAGACTTTAAATAATGTAGAACAGCCATATGCACACAAACCTTGTTAAACCAGCATTACATCAAATGTAGAACAGCAATACTTACATTCTATCCCCATGCCTGGAACACCCCCCTCCTCTTTTTTGGGCTGTCTCCACAGTGTATGTTGTAAGAGGTAATTCCAACTACCCTCTGTGATGCTGTTTGTCAAACACCCACATGAAGTCCTGCTCACAGTGAAGGAAAAGGGCCAACACCCACATGAAGTGCTTAGTTATAAGAGTGTGTTTCCATGCAATTGGCTATAGGAATGATACCACAGCTGTTCCACATGCAATTAGCAAGTGGGGGACTGCAATTTGTGCACAGGCCATCAGCTGATCATGAGCATTACTTACAAAACTCAAGCTGCTGCCTGTGCAAAACAGATGTACTTTCCCACATCCACCAGAGAGGGAGAGAGAGAGACAGACAGAGACAAAGTAAGAGAGGAAGGGTGTAAGAGAGTAAGAGCCAAACATGTTTGTGTATGATCCATGGGTGGAGAGTGGTATCTGGGTATTATAACGGTTACCTATACTGTTTACTAATCCATACTGTCACATAGTAATTGCACATGACTGTACACATTTATGGCTGAGGATTGTCTACAACAACCTCTACTGTGTTTGAAAATTGTTAGCCTTGTAATGTGGACAATGGGACATATAGGTCCTTAATATAATGATGTAGCAAAACCCACACTGCAATGGATCCGGTCATTACACAATCATCCTAACACCCACACAGGATACTGATCACACACACACACACACACACACACACACACACACACACACACACACACACACACACACACACACACACACACACACACACACACTTGCCAGTACTGAGTTTCAAACCCCTACCTGACTATGTATTGCTATTACAGCTTTACGCAGTTATTGCACACATCACGGAGCTTACATGTTGGAGAGCTGTCCTAAGGTATCTTTGAAGGTAAGTAACATCAGCAACAGTGCTAAAGGAGGGGAAGGGAAGTGTAGTAAGTGTGAATGTCCACAACAGCAGGTGTCAATGAAGACACACACCATTTCTCTCAGGGAAACACACACATTATCACAGTTGGCAGGATCAGGATTAGAAGCCATACCTAAGTAGTTTTCTACACTACAGTATTATACAGTTATTGCAAGTGCCACAGAGCTTTTATGGCTGAAATATGGCAAAATGGTTATTTCAAGGTGAATGACATCAGCAGGTGTGCTAAAGTAGGGCAATGGGAGGTGTAGTAAGTGTGAATGGTTTCAAAATCACTAATCTCCACACACACACACACACACACACACACACACACACACACACACACACACACACACACACACACACACACACAAATTTGCTAGTATTGAGATGCATAGGTTCATTGCTTCACAGGTGTGTAGTAGGTGAATGGGCCTGAAGGCTGTACAAGGCTAGGCAAAGGGAATACCTTGGCATCAGGCCACATGACAATAGTTTCCAGTGTGGCTCAGGGGTGTAGTCCCTGTAGTGCTCCCCATGGGTGGGTATTGTATTCGCCATCCACACCTCTGGGTTACTATTGTGGGTGGCCAGTGATGTGCACTGCTTTCCATGTATGTGATCTATATTCCATAACATGGACAGTGTCTGGGTTGTGCACATGTCCCACACGCATGTTATTTGACATGTAGTGTACTTGAGGTCTCTAGGGCATGTTGTGTGGACAGATTGTTATCTTCTGATGCAGCATTCCTGATCTCATTAATGAGACCTGGCTATGGAACTGAGGTTGTGCTTGCACCTACATTGACAGCATGATACAGGTATTCAGTGGAGTTAGTGGTGTCTGTCCATACATGGCATGTGTATAAGGCATGGTATTCCCTTTGTGGGTTACATTTGCAGACTCTACAGTTGTTGCAGGCATCCAGTGGGGAACATAGCAAAAGGGTCACTGTAAGCATTTATTTGCCTACTGCGGGGATGGAACAGGGTGCCATGTCCTTTTACTTGCTGGATAACACACACTCAGGAGATGTAACACATCACAGTCCTTTCTGATGTGAGTGGCACAGTTTTGGTCAACAGGCATGTAGTCCACTGCAATCACACCATGGTTACTATCTGTGAGGCAATATGCAAGGAACTATCATTATAGTGGTTGTTGCTTAGCCAAGTGTGTTTGTGTATGAGACATGGGTGGGGAGTGTTCTCTGAGCAGTAGAAGGGTTGCCTATATTGTTCACCAATCCATGTCTCATGTAGGGCTATGGCTTGTCTACATCAGCCTCTCTGGTGTTTGACATCTGTTGTCCTTGTAAGGTGGACATTGTGATATATACTAGGTCCTCAACACAATAATTTAGCAAAACCCGCTCCACAATTCATCCTGTTATTACACGATCACAGCACCCTCCACACAGAATACTGATGGCAGACACACACACACACACACACACACACACACACACACACACACACACACACACACACACACACACACAAACACACACACTTGCCAGTACTGAAATTCAAACCACTAATGTATTTCTACTATAGTGTACCAAAGTTATCACACACGCCACAGGGTTTACAGGATGGATGTTGTCCCAAGGTACTTCTAAGGTGAGGAACATCACCAGCCCTTGCAAATACTGGCATTGGGTGATGTAGTGGATGAGAGATCCCAAAAAAATGTTTACCCTAAACATACATCTACATTTGTCAGGGGTGAGATTTAAACCTCTATCTAACAATCTTTACAGACCATTATGTTATGCATTTACCACATGCACCACTGAAATTACATGGTTTAGGGTTGGCAACAGGTACTTCTAAGGTGGATGATATCTCAGAACTGCAGACGCCAGGCTCTAAGATGGGAACTGGATGAAAATGGGGCCAAACTCTTTGAGGTACACTCATACATATGTACACCTAACAAACACTTGAACAGATGAGATTCAAACCCATACCTGTGTAGTTACTGCTACTACATTGTTCCACATTTATGGCACTTGCTATGAAGCTTACACATTGGAGAGCTTTCAACAGGTATCTTTGAAGGTGACTAACATCAGCAGCAGTGCTAAAGGAAGGGTAAGGGGAGAGTAGTAAGTGTGAATGTTCATAATATCAGGTATTATCAAGGACACACACACACTCTCTCCCACAAACACACACACAGTTTTGCAGGTGCCATGTCTGGGATTAGAACTCCTACCTAACTAGTATGTTATGTTATAGCATTATGTAGTTATCAGACATGCCACAGAGCTTATAGGATTGGCCCTTCTCCAAAGGGGTATTTCAAGGTGATTGACATCAGCAAGCTTGCTAAAGTAGGGCAATGTGAGGTGTAGTGACTATGAGTGGCCTCAAAATCATTAATCTCCACACACACACACACACACACACACACACACACACACACACACACACACACACACACACACACAGAAAGTTTCACAATTGCCATGTCTAGGATTAGAATTCCTACCCAACTAGTTTGTTACACTATAGCATTACACAGTTATCACACGTGTCATGGAGCTTATAGGGCTGGGCCTTGTCCAAAGGAGTATTTCAAGGTGAATGACATCAGAAGGCTTGCTAAAGTTGGGCAATGGGAGGTTTAATGACTGTGAATGGCCTCAAAATCATTACTTTCCACACACACACACACACACACACACACACACACACACACACACACACACACACACACACACACACACACACACACACACACACACACACAGAGTTTCACAGTTGACATGTCTGGGATTAGAACTCCTATGTAACTAGTATGTTACACTGTAACATTATGCAGTTATTGCATGCACCATGGTGCTTAGAGGGCTAGTCTTTCTCCAAAGGGGTATTTCAAGGTGACTGACATCAGCAGGCTTGCTAAGGTAAGGCAATGGGAGGTGTTGTGACTGTGAATGGCCTCAAAGTCATTAATCTCAACACACACACAGAGTTTCACGGTTGCCATATCTGGGATTAGAACTCCTACCTAACTAGTATGTTACACTACAGCATTACACAGTCATCGCACGCACCACAGAGCTTATAGGGCTGCCCCTTGTCCAAAGGGGTATTTCAAGGTGACTGACATCAGCAGGCTTGCTAAAGTAGGACAATGGGAGGTTTAGTGACTGTGAATGGCCTCAAAATCATTAATTTCCACACACACACACACAGAGTTTCACAGTTGACATGTCTCGGATTAGAACTCCTACACTATAGCATTACACAGTTATTGCACACATCACAGAGCTTATAGGGCTAGCCATTGTCCAAAGGGGTATTTCAAGGTAACTGACATCGGCAGGCTTGCTAAAGTAGAGCAATTAGAGATGTAGTGACTGTGAACTGCCTCAACATCATTAATATCTACACAAACACACACACACATACACACACACACACACACACACACACACACACACACACACACACACACACACTTGTCACGTCTGGGATTTGAACTCCTACCTAACTAGGTATGTTACGCTATAGCATTACACAGTTATCACAGATGCGACAGAGCGTATGGGTCTGAGATTTGGCCAGAGGATTATTTCAAGATGACTGACATCAGCATGAGTGCTAACATGGGCAATGGGAAGTGCAGTGTGTGTGAATGGGCCATAAACCATTCCTCTGGAAACACACACATAATACTCAGTCACACATAACTTTACATTTGACAAGACTGGGTATACAAATGCTAGATGAATACCGATTTGTACTATCATGTTACACAGTTATCACAAGCACCACAGACATTATAGGGCTGAGGGCTACTAAAAGCAAATGTCTACAGTGATTGACATCAGCACATCATGTGATATTGGCCAATTGGATGTGTGGTGGGTGGGACAGGCCTCATGATAGAAATCTCTCTGTCACTGTCTGTCACTCTCTTCCCCACATCTCTGTGTGTGTATGTTTTACCTACTATAGTGTGTTGGGCTTGGATATGCATGAGTATTCCTATCCAATGTGTGTGCAAAGCATGAATGGTGTGCAATGTGGTGTGTGTGCACAGACATCTGCGACTGACAGATATATATATAGTCCACTGTTGCTGTCAGACATGGGCTTCATTTCTCTAAGTGTAGGAGCATGCCCAGTATGAGCTTCTGTAGTGAGTGTGTGAGCCTATTCCAGGTAGGTTGTACTCCAGTCCAGGATTTGGTGTTCTACACCTACAGCTAGTGACCTGTTTCTGCAGGATATCTTTAGAAAGGTTGACAATATGGAGTCACAAAATGGTGAAAGATAGTGGGATACTGTAACAATTGTGTCTGTACTGCTTGTGTTACATGGTTGGTGTTAGCATAGATATTCAGACACATGTACTGTTTTACACTGTGATGTATTATGTCATCAACTACTGACAAATATACTTATTTGCTCACAGTTATTTCCTGGGAAATACAAGATGAATGAAGCTGTGTCCAGTATTGTTTTCTGCAGCCTACATATTCTTGTACACTCATGCCATTCAGGAGGGGTGGCTGCAGACACTTGCTGATGGGTCTGTGTAAATGGTCCAGCACCTTGGTACTGTGGTGGCTGAGGATCCCCTGCTTGCACATCTATCAACATAACAGAATGGCCATATCCTGCTGTGACCATACCTCTCAGCTGTATAGATTCACCCAGGTTTCTCAGAGGCAGGGCTCATATATCTGGTCAGTTCCCCTTCACATTGTGGCTTACGAGCAGGTTTGTAGCCACTACTGGGTTTGTAGGCAGAGGTAGTATGGTCACACATCAGAGTTTTAGGCTTTGCACACTCCATAGCCTCCATGCTTCTACACCCCCCACTCTATTCTATCCTCTTCCTAACATTAAGCGAGTGATATCTGAGAAGTATCCCTATAGTTGTCCCTTCATTCCAGCGGTATTTAGGGGTTGGTCAACAGTTCATACAGTAGGACATGGTGGGAATGCTATTTGGATTTGTCAATATGGCCTTGCATTTGTGTTCTATGGGCTGTGTGATGTTGTTAGTTGTAGTGCACCAGGATTGGGGAATTTGTCCTTTCCCTGCTGTGGTGTGATCTCAGAGCTGGTATATATAAATAAATGCAGGAGTGTGGAGGTTCAGATGGGCTTGCAAAAAGTGATGTTTTTTTCATTATTTTTAGCTTTGCTTTAAAATGCTCACTCTTTTTGTGTTTGCTCTTTTGAACATTCAGTGTTTAATAAGACAATCAATCTTCATTGTTTATCTTTAGATGAATATACACTGAATTATCTGAATGCAATTGAGTTGAAACTGAAATCATCAATGGCAGCATTCTAAAACTCAGCACACTGAAAAACTCAGAACAAGTAAACTAAAAATGATGACAAAAGGAAACATACAGTTTCCTTTTTCAACCTGAGCAACATAAACCCCACCACACATTCAGATTGAATTTGTTTGAATAGTGGTAGTGTTACAGAAACTGTTTCTGAAAGGTAAAGTGGATGGTTAGGATTAGCAGGTGGGATTGTCCCAGCTAGACATATAGTTCCTCATCAGCCACAGCAAAGTACTTGGGCTAATGTTGAATTTAAAGTACTTTGCTGTGGCTGATGAAGAACTGTGTGTTTGTGTACTCTAACTTCAACATTAGCCCTACAAAGCTAAAGCAGTCCACTGCCCATATCTAGCTGCCTGTCACAGAGTTGCTTGAAATACAATACTATGGTTGCCCTTATTTTATGTATTACAGTTGATCCTGACATGAGATATAGGGCCTGTCTATGGATAAAAATAATGATGGTCATTTGCTGATCAAACTGTGTTTGAGGGACTAATGTGATTCTTGTGAAGTAAGTTGGAATACTGTACTGTGGCTACTGTTTGTGTAAAAGAATGTTGCAATATCTAACTGTAGCCATTAGATTTTTATCACAATCAAACTTTTGAGGTGCACACAGTCAGCTGAAACAAGAAAATTGCTGTAGCTGCTAGGTGGAGCCGGGGACTAACATAATCTCTTATGATGCATCCATGTAGTTCTGATGAGAGCTGAGATTTAAACAAATTTGGCTTAATACAATTACTGGGCTATTTTAAAAACAGCCTGAGAACAAGTGTACTCCATTAATCCATGGAACTATTTTATCTTGTTTTTGTGGAAGTTGGAAATGTCACTCAATATGCATTTCACCAGGCTGCTAAATAAAGTAGCAGAAAGCAGCTACTATTGGTTTGGGCTGCCGGCTGTTACACATGATGAGATAGCCTGAGACTGAAAGTGTTTGGTGTAAAGATCTGATTGCTGTCTGTCTCATGATAGCATTTTGGAGGCATAAATCATGTTGTGGCAAGTGGAGTTATTCTGCATAGTATAGCAGTTTACAGAGAATTATATAATGCAAATTCAGTCATGGCAGACTACATATTAGCTTACATACATAAAACAAAGTTCAGAATCAGCAGTGCCTCGGCTTAGGTGGTACTTTGGGAATCATCATTCCCACTCTTTGGCTGACTGGAACATAATGCAACAATCTATTTCTTTTGTCACTAAATAACAGCTTAGATTGTAACATTTCTTAGAAGATTCACTAGTGCTGAACTCATTCTTTATGATGTCACACTGTAACACTGAGTAATTTTAATTTACAAGTGACAGTACTCTATTCTTATGAAAACAAGTTCAAATAACAATGGTGGACTGTTTATCTCTACAGTGTTTCTAACTCGTTTCGAAGTCAAACAATGTTTGAAATACCTTTTTGTATATACTGCTGCTTAGCCTTTATCTCAAACTGCAGCATGATATCTGAAAATAATTTAATAGAACCCAAGTCTATTTTCTGGCCTAGCTTACTTACAAGCAATGTCTAAAATAATTCTGCTTCAAAGAAATCCATTCTGATAGTTGTACTTTAGCAATCCCTCGTACAAATGGACTAGGCGTTAACTGTGGTAGTGCTGAGGAACGAGCACTGAAACAAGTATTTTTTATTTATTTATTTATTATTTATTTATAGTATTTTTTAAAGCCAGTATGCATGAAGGTACGTACTTAAGTGTGTGCGTGGGGGGTGGGAGTAGTTTGCGGGTGTGTGGTTTTGTGTGTGTGTGTGTGTGTGTGTGTGTGTGTGTGTGTGTGTGTGTGTGTGTGTGTGTGTGCGTGTGTGCAGGTGTGGGTGTATGTGGGTGTGTGTGGGTGCATGTGGGTGCATGTGGGTGTGTATGGGTGCGTGTGGGTGTGTGTGTGTGTGTGTGTGTGTGTGTGTGTGTGTGTGTGTGTGTGTGTGTGTGTGTGTATGTATGTGTGTGTGTGTGGGGGGTGGAAATGTTCCCAACTCTTCCCGATTTTGCAGAACATCTTTGATTTTTTACCTTATACTTTGGATTGCTTCACATAAAGTTTGTGAATTTCCAGGTAAATCAGTGATGATTGTGGTCACTAAATAATATGACAGATATTGGAGTTTCAGCATGCTAGTTCAAAGCCTGTTAACCTAACAAGTTTCTAAGTACTTATAGGCTGTAACTGTCCCTGATTTTAGTTCATTGCCCACCCTTAGCTTAATTTTCTCCTTGATTCATAAACTAAGATGAGAGATATGTGGGGGCACAGTAAGTTGCACACTGTATTATGAAAGAAGTAAGCTGACAAGTTAAAATTCCTGTGTTGTGGCTATTATGTCTATATTCATTAATTTGATTGCAAACAAAGATCTGAGGTGTTCAGTCATACAAGTGGCTTTAATCAATGGTCTCATGTGCTTGTGTGTGTGTGGAGGGGGGCATGTGTATGGTGGGGCAGTTGCTGTCAATTTATATATTTATTTTTTTTACATTTATTTACCAGGATGATTCAAATGGGCAGAGCTCTTTTTCAGTGGAGGCCTAGGGAGAAAAATTCCTCATGAATTTATAAAAAACAATAAATAAGATTTAACAATGCAATATTCAAACAGTTGTACAGCAGAAAATGTAACAATTTATAAATACATATGAGCAGCATATATGAAACAAAAATTTAAGAATAGCAATATGAGTACACCTTGCATAATGAAGTGAGATAGATTATAGATCACAATCAGAATAAGATATGTAGGAGCATGGATATAAAATAGCCAGAGGAGTTGATGAAGTAATGAGAGAGAAAGCATAGAATATCAGCTGGGGTTAAAAGAAAAGGTGGAGGAGTTAATAAAGGATTTAAATAAGAAGAAATAGTATTTTAGCCATGAGTGGAGCACGAGCAAGTCAGATTATCCACAAGAGGAATTTTTAGGACTATTTTAATGGATTTATGTGATTTGTCCCAGGTTTCAAAGAGTTGGTACTTATGTATTATGGCAACCAGATTTTTAACCTTCTGTAAATCATATCGTTTCCGAGAAAACAGTTTATGTGTAAGTAAAATGGGGGTGTGCAAACTCCCAATTACTGTTTTTTTTTTCTCAATGGTTTGTGAAAGACATACAGGAATAAGCAAGGCAAGCAGGAGGTTGTCCACCAACTGAAAACGGACATCTGGCATCAATTGCGTGTTGTACAACATACACAGTTGAACCGTGGTGTGTCCTAAAATTAGCCAGATAACCTAACCAGTGTAAAAGCAAATTTATCTGTTTTACTTCTTTCTTGTACTTTTTCATTCATATTTCTACGTCGACCATCATTCACAGGACTTCGAAGAAACAGAAAAAACTAACTGTAAAAGTGATGGAAAATGTCAACAGACTTGCAGGCAAGCTGCTTGCATTTCACTGTAAGTAAGTGTTTTCATCCCTGAACTATAGGATGCCACCAATAACACAAAACCAACTCGGTGCTGACTTTGTGTAAAAGGAAGGAATGCTGAGATGAAAAACACAGACACTCATGGTCATGGAAATGCTTTCGGTAAACTCTTTCTTTGTAAAGTTTCAACTGTGTTTACAAAGTTTTACAAAGAAAGTTTTCCGAAAGCATTTCCATGAGTGTCTGTGTTTTTCTTCTCAGCATTCCTTCCTTACAGTGAAAGTATACCTTTTGTCAGTAACACAGCACCCCTGACAGTTTGAAGCGTGCGTGTATAATGCACACAAAACAGGAAGAAGACCTGCATATTTGTTTGTCTTCCTGAATGTAATCCAAAATTACTTTTCTTTAGTAAGGCTGTCAAATAACATTTCACTGTGTTTCCCGCACTCAGTTTCACTCTAGCATGCAAATTTCACAACCGAGAAAATCTGGTTGCGATAATACGTAAGTACCAAAGAATTTATATGATTTTTTTTTTCATATTTTGATATTTTCCTCTTAAAGTTTAATGCTTTTTGGCAAATTATTTAGAATTGTGGTAATTAAATATTGGTGACAGACATTCAAATTTCATGCTTCAAAAGGCATGCTAATGCAAAACTTGCTATTCTATCAAGTTTCTAAGTGTATGGGGCAGTTCCTGTCCCTAAGTTTGGTTCTTTGGCCAGCAATATTGTTAGCATTCTACTTGATACTTGAGCTAAGAGGTTGATAAGTGTGTGTGTGTGTGTGTGTGTGTGTGTGTGTGTGTGTGTGTGTGTGTGTGTGTGTGTGTGTTTGGGGTGGGGAGAATTGCATATTGTATTCCGACAGCAGGAAGCTGAGAGGATAAATTCCTGAGTGGCAGTTATTTCTGTATTTAGTCATTCATTCATTCATTCATTTGATGCAGTTAAATATCTGAGGTGTATACTGAAAGTAATAAAAAGTGGGTGTAAATGATGGTCATATATGTCTGTGTCAGTCTATGTGTATATATTTATGTGCATGTAGGGGTGTGGATGCTTTCAGCTGTCCCTGATTTTGGTGAACGTTTTCTGATTTTTTGCCTGTTCCTTGTAATTTTTTTTATGGCAGATTAATAAAGATTGAAGTCACCAAATAATGACAGACATTTACTTTTCAAACTTAGCCTTCAAAACAGCATGTTATTCTACAAAGTTTCTAAGTATACGAAAGCCATAGCTACTACTGATTTAGGTCCTTTGTCCATTATTATTTTTTAGCTTTCTACTAGAGTGATAAGTTGAGACATAGGTCAGGGAGTTTGCACTGTATTCTGATAGTGGCGAACCGAGAAAGTGACAAATTCTTGTATGACAGTTATTTATGTATTTATTTATTTATTTACTTGATTGCAGTCAAAACATCTGAAGTGTACAGTCACAGTCATACAAGCGGCTGTAATTGATGGCCACATCTGTGTGTGTATGTGTGTGTGGGTCAAAATAAATTACTGTGGCAAATTGTTATTAATTTTATTTTATTACATTCTGATATCTGAGGTTCTGATGTATGTACAGTTAATAAAGCTGGCTTTAATTGCTGGGTACAAGGGGTTGTCTATGGATGAAAGACATTGTTACTATTGTCATTTGTCTAAGATAAGCAGCTATTACTAAGGGTTTGCAGAACTAGTGGGCATAACTTTTTCACTTTCCATCAAAGTGGAAGATTAACATTATACTCAATATGTGTCTGTAAAAAAAGTCTGTCTGTTTGTGGCTGTCATGCAATTTTTCTGCCTAACAGTACTTGGTTTTCCCTTTGAGCTTTATGCAGTTGATTCCTTCTGTGTGAAGTCTGCATGTGCTCCTTGCCCCTGTGCAGGTTTAATTCATGTATTTTGGCTTCTTCTCCCAGATCCTCAGCTGTATAATATATTCCTATGGCCATTTGTACTTTTACTTGCTTCACAATGTAAAACCAGTGTGGACACTGAAGATACCTGTCCTTTTGGAGAAGTAGCAGTGCTGGATCAATGAATTTGCAGAAGGGGGGCACAGTCTGCAAAGTTGACCAGCAGGGTGTGGGACTGAGAAGTAGAGCACTGGGGTGGGGAGGCTGTAGAAAAAAATCACCTTAAGATATTCTGCTAGCACATGTGAAAACACAGCAACATACATACAGTTGCATGTCATTATGTTGTGTCTATGTTAGTGGAAGAAGGGACACATGCTGAAGGTGAAAGTGTTCCAGCGTCAGTAGCCTGCAGAAAAAAAAGACAAATGGCATAATTTCTAAAAAGTAGTTTTTTGCTGTTTTTGATTTTGGTAATTTTTTTGTTTAGCTTTTTCAGAACATTGATTTAGAACTGAAAGAAGGAAATTCCTGTCCAGCACACAGCAAGTTTACCAACAGTATCACTTATTTCATTTGGTTGTCCATGCCAAGTCATAGCCCCTCTCTATGACCTAGCTTGCATATGCATTATGATATCATAGCAGTGAGCCCCACGGAATGTGGCATTGGCACAGTTAGTGACATAGTAAATGTAGGTTGTTGTTGTGTCTTTTGGCTTATCCCGGTTAGGGATCGCCACAGCGGAACTCCTGTCCGCTAATGTTTGGTAGTGGATTTTTACGTGCCGAGTTACCAGCCCTGATGCACAACCTTCAACGAAGGCATGCTCATTCACGTATGCCTCCACACAGAAGACGCTCTAGCTGAGAATCGAACGGGACAACGTCTTGCTGTGAGGCGACAACGCTACCGCAGCACCACTACCGCGGACGACATAGTAAATGTAGGTAATTTTTCTAAATAAATAAAGCTTTCTGTGAAAACAAAGAAGTTCAGTTAATTAAACACTGCAAGCTAAGAAACTATATGTTATGAAAAAAGATCCCAAAAAGCAAATAGTTTAGTTATATGTAGTGTATAAAACAAATGTAACCACTGTAGTATTTCACAGAGGAATGTAACTCAAAATACCATGTCTATGACATATAGGATGAAAAAGGAGCACAAAAGCCATGCAAACACCAGAGGACATAAAGTACCCTAGTTAAAAATTAAAGTAGTGGGTCACTGTACTACCATTTTGTATCTATTTATCTATATCTATGTATATATATACAGATATATATATATATATATATATATATATATATGTATATATATATATATATATATATATATATATATATATATCTATAAATAGATATAGATATAGATATATATGTAAAGAGCGAGATTGCTCTGTTTTCACCAAGTAAGCTTGAAAGAAAATCCCATACAATATAACTGAGATTACAAGGTGATTTCTCTGAGATTGTGCAGCCTGAGGATTAAAATACTAAGGTATGAGAAGCATGTGGGGAATGAAAGTTATTTATTCTCCTGCCAAAATATAAAGATAGTTTGCATCGGCCAGTTTTTTTGTGAAAGTATCAAAATTAAAAAAAGTTTATATTCTGACACATGCAGTGAGCTGCAGTCAGCTAATATGATTTCAGACACTGTATATTCTTACCGTCAAACCAACATCTGTGATTAGTAAGAAGAGGTTATGTGATCTGAACCACAAGAGTGCTATAGCCCTCAAATGTCCATAACAAACACCATGTCTGAACACAGGGATGCTCAAACGTGAAGTTAGAGCCAAAGCACCTTGACTCAAATTCAACGCTTGACATTGTAATCTCAAAATTCAATCTGTGGACATTTATTTTTGACACTCAGGTTAAAAGAGGTACTGAACTGTTAACATGATTACAACTTAGTAGTAGACCAAATTTTTCATGTGGGACAATGGTTCAACAGACTGAAGAATCCGAAATATGTAGAGCGAGTTTTTTGAGAATGCTTTACAGATGCTTCTGTGCAGTTCAACTTCCACGTCCAGAACAGCTACTCCCATATACCAGGGGGTGTCAGCAGAAGCATAGCTATCTCAACCCCACTTAGCCCCTCAAGTGAAGAGCAAAAAAAGCACTTCACTATAATTAACCAATCGATATTACAGTTAGACCCACATCCCATCCCCAACTCTTCCATTGTAGAGCCAAAAAAAGTAAAAAGAATAAAAAGCCCGCGTTACTGTAATAAGCCAATCACTACATTGTAGGGATTGGCGTATTACAGTGAAATCCATGCCTCCGCAGCTGTTCCACTGAAGAGCAAAAAAATAAAAAAACACCCCAGCCATTCAGGTCCAGTTTCTATTCCCTGCTCTAACCCTCCTTCTGCACATTGTACAAAAAGTAGCAGTGCTGGATCAATGAATTTGCAGAAGGGGGGCACAGTCTGCAAAGTTGGCCAGCAGGGTATGGGACTGAGAAGTAGAGCACTGGGGTGGGGAGGCTGTAGAAAAAAATCACCTTAGGATATTCTGCTAGCACATGTGAAAACACGGCAACATACATACAGTTGCATGTCATTATGTTGTGTCTATGTTAGTGGAAGAAGGGACACATGCTCAAGGTGAAAGTGTTCCAGCATCAGTAGCCTGCAGAAAAAAAAGACAAATGGCATAATTTCTAAAAAATAGTTTTTTGCTGTTTTTGATTTTGGTAATTTTTTTGTTTAGCTTTTTTAGAACATTGATTTAGAACTGAAAGAAGGAAATTCCTGTCCAGCACACAGCAAGTTTACCAACAGTATCACTTATTTCATTTGGTTGTCCATGCCAAGTCATAGCCCCTCTCTATGACCTAGCTTGCATATGCATTATGATATCATAGCAGTGAGCCCCACGGAATGTGGCATTGGCACAGACAGTGACATAGTAAATGTAGGTTGTTGTTGTGTCTTTCGGCTTATCCCGGTTAGGGGTCGCCACAGTGGAACTCCTGTCCGCTAATGTTTGGTAGTGGATTTTTACATGCTGAGTTACCAGCCCTGATGCACAACCTTCAACGAAGGCATGCTCATTCACGTATGCCTCCACACAGAAGACGCTCTAGCTGAGAATCGAACGGGACAACATCTTGTTGTGAGGCGACAACGCTACCGCAGCACCACTAACACGGGCGACATAGTAAATGTAGGTAATTTTTCTAAATAAATAAAGCTTTCTGTGAAAACAAAGAAGTTCAGTTAATTAAACACTGCAAGCTAAGAAACTATATGTTATGAAAAAAGATCCCGAAAAGCAAATAGTTTAGTTATATGTAGTGTATAAAACAAATGTAACCACTGTAGTATTTCACAGAGGAATGTAACTCAAAATACCATGTCTATGACATATAGGATGAAAAAGGAGCACAAAAGCCATGCGAACACCAGAGGACATAAAGTACCCTAGTTAAAAATTAAAGTAGTGAGTCACTGTACTACCATTTTGTATCTATTTATCTATATCTATGTATGTATATACATATATATATATATATATATATATATATATATATATATATATATATATATATATATAGATATAGATATATATGTAAAGAGCGAGATTGCTTTGTTTTCACCAAGTAAGCTTGATAGAAAATCCCATACAATATAACTGGGATTACAAGGTGATTTCTCTGAGATTGTGCAGCCTGAGGATTAAAATACTAAGGTATGGGAAGCATGTGGGGAATGAAAGTTATTTACTCTCCTGCCAAAATATAAAGATAGTTTGCATCGGCCAGTTTTTTTGTGAAAGTATCAAAATTAAAAAAAGTTTATATTCTGACACATGCAGTGAGCTGCAGTCAGCTAATATGATTTCAGACACTGTATATTCTTACCGTCAAACCAACATCTGTGATTAGGAAGAAGAGGTTATGTGATATGAACCACAAGAGTGCTATAGCCCTCAAATGTCCATAACAAACACCATGTCTGAACACAGGGATGCTCAAACGTGAAGTTAGAGCCAAAGCACCTTGGGTCAAATTCAACGCTTGACATTGTAGTCTCGAAATTCAATCTGTGGAGATTTATTTTTGACACTCAGGTTAAAAGAGGTACTGAACTGTTAACATGATTACAACTTAGTAGTAGACCAAATTTTTCATGTGGGACAATGGTTCAACAGACTGAAGAATCTGAAATATGTAGAGCGAGTTTTTTGGGAATGCTTTACAGATGCTTCTGTGCAGTTCAACTCCCACGTCCAGAACAGCTACTCCCATATACCAGGGGGTGTCAGCAGAAGCATAGCTATCTCAACCCCACTTAGCCCCTCAAGTGAAGAGCAAAAAATTCACTATAATTAACCAATCGATATTACAGTTAGACCCACATCCCATCCCCAGCTCTTCCATTGTAGAGCCAAAAAAAGTAAAAATAATAAAAAGCCCGCTTTACTGTAATAAGCCAATCACTACATTGTAGGGATTGGCGTATTACAGTGAAATCCATGCCTCCCCAACTGTTCCACTGAAGAGCAAAAAAATAAAAAAAAAACCCAGGCATTCAGGTCCAGTTTCTATTCCCTGCTCTAACCCTCCTTCTGCACATTGTACAAAAAAATGTTTCTTCTTTTAAACTGCAACAAAGATACTTTCTACCAAGTTCACTCCCTCCATATTCCTCCTCTTAAGTATTTTCACATGTTGTTATTTTTGCTACACTTATGAAAAGTTTTTTTTTTTTTTGAGAGACATAAAATAAATACTATGGGACTTAAGTCATGTGCATTATTATCTCTGAGTTATTCAAATGTATTCCCTTTTTAGTACATCAAAGAATAGTTTTAGTCATTTTTTTACGTTAACTGATCATGTGACAGAACAGAGATACAATAGAAGAGTTCATATAACAGCACTGGAAACGTTCTCATTGTTAAACGTCACATAAAATACTGTCTTTGAACACCATAGTGATAAACTCTGCATTATCATATTTTTAATTTGCTAGGTTCATCTGCTATTATAATGAAAAATGTAGGCTTTATTATAAGAATGTGTGAAAAGAGCATCACTTTATTGAGGTTAAATATAAATGGAGTATGGCTTTTTTTCAGTTTCCCATAATTTCTATCATCAGAATAGCAGTTACTAGCAAAATGACCAAATGTTTGAGAAAAAATAGAATATAATTATTGTGTATGGTTAAATATAAATTCCTCTTTCTCAAATAGTTCTTAATGTTATTAATACATGATTTTTATTTAAAATGTAATGAAAGCAGATTTCAGTCATAAGTCTATAAATATTATAAAATTTACCTTGTGAATTTCTGTGAGCCTTTTCAGCTAAGGCATATATGATGTACACTATTTTTTTGTCTTAGAAACTGGCAGGTTATTTTTGTCTGATTTAATTAAATAGATTTAAAATATGTACCCATTGCCCATTAAAGGCATACAAAGATGCAAAATCCAACTTAGTTCTTAATTTGCGTTCAGTGAAATATATGACAACACTTTTTCTTCTTAAATGCCATTTGTGTACAGACACCACTTACCTGACAGATATTTTGTAAAACAATATTTGATCATATGTTCTCTCATCTACCTAACACATAACATTTTCACCTGCTATTTTCATTTATTTCTTTGTTAAAGGTGGTACTATTTCTTTTTTGACGCACCAATATTTTTGTCAAGTTCCTCTGGCTATTTCTATAAATGACATTTGTTAAGCTCTTCACTTTTCATTTTATGCAGTTTCTAATGCGACTCATTTATTTTTTACCCACCTCTGACCTGTCTCTTTCCTGTGTCCTTATAAAGACGATGTCTCCAGTACTACACCACAGTCTAGATGGCGTCCTTCCAACTTACGTCAAAGGGAGATAATAATATCTTGCTTTCTACTGATGATTTTTCTTCCTATATATTTCAGAACTCCAGCAGGCTTCCTTTATTTGTTCTTTTATGTTATCTGGTCTAACTACTGCCAGAATCCTTTTTTTCACTTTTATTGTTGGGGTTGGGAGGGTGGCTTAATGGCTAAGGTCTTTACCTTACAAACACAAGATGCAGGGTTTGAGTCTCACAAGGGATAATTAGTTAAGCTTAAAATGGCTCACAAGGGCAGTTAGCTTAATACTAAACTATGAACTTACTCTTTCACCTTCAACTATATGTTCTTTTTTAGGATATTTCCCCTTCATATACATTATCTGCTTGTCTATACATTGGCTTTAACTTGTTTGATTTATATTATTTTTCCAGTACTGTTGAGTCTCTGTATTTTTCACCACACAAGTACCAACTTCTGTTGTAAAACTTTGTGTCTTCAGAATAAAGGCAAACTTTTCATTTACAAATGCTTTGCAGTTTTACTCAGAAATGCACTGAAGAGAGCCTGCTTTAGTGCTCAGCACTGTGGAATTTCACTTATCACCATATTTATTGTATTTCTAAATTCCATCTACTATCTTCATGTGTGTCCTATGATCTAGTGATTGATTTCCCATGCTACCTCCCTACTAGGTAACCTAATTGTACAGTAACATGCTAAATGCTTTGTTAGTATCTCAGTAGACAGCATCTTCAAATTGTTTCTTGATATATTGTACTGACTCTTCAGTCATGGAACTCAGAATTATCTCTGGTTACTTATTTCCAGCTGACTCCACTATGCATTAACTAGTGCATACTACTGACATCCAAATAGTGCAGAATTATTTACTTTAGCTGAGATTATTTAACATTCTCTCCCACTTCACCTATCTCCCTCTTCATCTCTTCTGGAACTTTGTACACTTCTTTCATTCATCTAAGATTTCAAGAGGATTCTAGCCATGCTCAAATTCCTTGTACAGCTTTAGCTATGAGGAGTTCTTTTGGGGATCTTTTTTTGTTTAGTAGGCCCCATCCTAGACACATCTATTCACTGTGTGTGTTAATCCTCCTTTCTTTCTTTTCCTGAATAGATAGCAGAATCAAACATTTGGCAGCCCTGCCTTTTCACTCTCATTTGTGCAACATCTACCTCTTAAATGTAGCTATGAAAATAATAATATTAAATAAAACATTTCTACTATAATCACCCACATCCCAGGCACTCAGATATCACTATGTCTCAGTCAAGGGCTTGGGCATCCTGTAGCCTGCATGGCAGGCCACTCACACTCAAACTTGACTAAATGTTTGGTTGAGGTGCAGGACCCATGGGGAGAGAGTGCAGCTGCTGCTCTTTGCCTGAACACAGTGTGAGTTACTATAGCAATAACCCACGCCTGGGTGTGGGTAATGCTGGATTTACCCACAGTTGGCATGGTTTGGTCCTGAGGGACCAAACAAAGCCAGCCGTGGGTAAATCCAGCATTACCTACACCCAGAAGTGGGTTATTGCTATTATACAATGACATTATTTAAGAAAAAAAATAATTACTTTTCTTAAATAATGGCATTGTATAATGCCTCGTTGCTGCCCTTCCGCAGCTGTCTAGTATTCTGCGGCAGTTCTGATGTACTGCGCATGTGTATGCCTACGCAGTACATCAGAGCTGTGGGCAAAAGCAACAGAGAAAGCAAGATCTCCATTGCTTTTTACTGTTTTGCTATGTTAAATGGGTTTAACATAGCGAGACAGCTTTAAAAAAAGCAACGAAAAATCTCCGTTGCTTATTTTAAAGCTGTCATATGTTAAACCCATTTAACATAGACAGTTTTGAAAAGCAAGGTAGAAAGCAAGATCTCTGTTGCTTTTTACAAACTGTTTGCTATGTTAAATGGGTTTAACATAGAGACAGCTTTAAAATAAGCAACGGAGATCTCTGTTGCTTATTTTAAAGCTGTCTCACTATGTTAAACCCATTTAACTTAGCGAGACAGGTTTAAAAAAAAAAGCAACGGAGAAAGCAAGATCTCCGTTGCTTTTTACACACTGTGTCACTATGTTAAAGGAGTTTAACATAGCAAGACAGCTTTAAAAAAAGCAACGGAGATCTCCGTTGCTTTTTTTAAACCTGTGTTGCTATGTTAAACTCCTTTAACATAGCGAGACAGTGTTTTAAAAAAGACTTATACTAATGGAAAAAGTCTGGGCGATCGGACCTTTTTCCATTAGTATAAGTCGATTTACAACATGCACGCTGGCCAATCAGCGTGCACGTTTTGGAATATTAATGGGGGGTCATGGTATAATAGCAATTAAGCACTTGTAATAGACCTAAGCAAAAATATTCATATTTGAACTTGAAGATTACATTCTGCAACAAACTGACATTCTGTGAATATATATGGGTTTGATTTGCAAACAGACATCAAAGGTGGTTGGGGTACTTCACATTTTGTAAGATGAAGAGCAGTGGCCCTAATACCACCATTAATTCTCTATTGAGAAATAAGTTAGAATATGGGGTGACAATCTGAAATCAGTTTAAAAAAAATAAAATTAACTGCACTGGGTGGATACAATAAGAACTTACAAAGAAGATTTGTAACCTTAAATGTGAGACACAAAATGCATTAAAAGAATTAAAGTTGTGTTTAGGTTTTACACTTGCTTCACCCTATTACATGAAACTATTTGCATAAGTTCAGAAATTATGTAAATATGATTACTTGATGAAAAAAAATGGTTTGTTCCGATACACAAAGTTGCTGGCAAGAATAATTGTTTTTGTAGAGTAAGCCACCCTGCCCTAGGGTTGGAGGTTTGACCCTCACATACCCTTAATTCACTCTCTAATATAACTGCAAGTTAGAGACAGAGAAACAGAAATAATAATAATAACAATAACAATAATAATAATAATAACAATAACAATTATAATAATTAAAAAAACGTGTCCAAGTCTTTCTCAAAAACTGACAATATTGGTGTAGCCACGAATACAGCTAAGGGGGTAAAGCTTTATAGTGACCATGTTCTAGCAAACCAAAAAAATAGCAATTTAGTATTGATCAATTAAAGGTAAACCTTCTTTTTACTACAGTACATGAAGATAAGAAGTTAGATGATTGAAATCAGGGTGTGGGTCCTTGCATAACATTAATGTGTAGGATCTTGTAAGACATTAATGTGTAGGACCTTGTATAACATTAAAGTGTAGGATCTTGTAAGACATTAATGTGTAGGACCTTGTATAACATTAAAGTGCAGGATCTTGTAAGACATTAATGTGCAGGATCTTGTATAATAGT
Organism: Protopterus annectens; assembly: GCF_019279795.1. Lineage (NCBI taxonomy): Eukaryota > Metazoa > Chordata > Ceratodontiformes > Protopteridae > Protopterus > Protopterus annectens. The sequence continues at coordinate 666,067,324 of NC_056736.1, read as the reverse complement.
AATGTGTAGGACCTTGTATGACATTAATGTGCAGGACCTTGTATAACATTAATGTGCAGGATCCTGTATAACATTAATGTGTAGGACCTTGTATGACATTAATGTGTAGGATCTTGTAAGACATTAATGTGCAGGATATTGTATGACATTAATGTATAGGATCTTGTAAGACATTAAGGTGTAGGATCTTGTATAAAATTAATGTGTAGGACCTTGTATGACATTAATGTGTAGGATCTTGTAAGACATTAATGTGTAGGACCTTGTAAGACATTAAGGTGTAGGATCTTGTAAGACATTAATGTGTAGGACCTTGTATGACATTAATGTGTAGCATCTTGTATAACATTAAAGTGTAGGACCTTGTATGACATTAATGTATAGGACCTTGTATAACATTAATGTGTAGGACCTTGTATGATATTAATGTGTAGGACCTTGTAAGACATTAATGTGTAGGATCTTGTAAGACATTAATGTGTAGGACCTTGTATGACTTTAATGTGTAGGTCCTTGTATGACATTAATGTGTAGGACCTTGTATGACATTAATGTGTAGGACCTTGTATGACATTAATGTGTAGGATCTTGTAAGACATTAATGTATAGGACCTTGTATGACATTAATGTGTAGGATCTTGTATGACATTAATGTGTAGGACCTTGTATGACATTAATGTGTAGGATCTTGTATGACATTAATGTGTAGGATCTTGTAAGACATTAATGTGTAGGACCTTGTATAACATTAAAGTGCAGGATCTTGTAAGACATTAATGTGCAGGATCTTGTATAATAGTAATGTGTAGGACCTTGTGTGACATTAATGTGTATGATCTTGTATGACATTAATGTGCAGGATCCTGTGTAACATTAATGTGTAGGACCTTGTATGACATTAATGTGTAGGATCTTGTAAGACATTAATGTGCAGGATCTTGTATGGCATTAATGTATAGGATCTTGTAAGACATGAAGGTGTAGGATCTTGTATAAAATTAATGTGTAGGATCTTGTATAACATTAATGTGTAGGACCTTGTATGACATTAATGTGTAGGATCTTGTAAGACATTAATGTGTAGGACCTTGTATGACATTAATGTGTAGGATCTTGTATGACATTAATGTGTAGGATCTTGTAAGACATTAATGTGTAGGACCTTGTATGACATTAATGTGTAGGATCTTGTATGACATTAATGTGTAGGACTTTGTATGACATTAATGTGTAGGACCTTGTAAGACATTAATGTGTAGGATCTTGTAAGACATTAATGTGTAGGACCTTGTATGACATTAATGTGTAGGATCTTGTATGACATTAATGTGTAGGACCTTGTATGACATTAATGTGTAGGATCTTGTAAGACATTAATGTGTAGGACCTTGTATGACATTAATGTGTAGGATCTTGTAAGACATTAATGTGTAGGACCTTGTATGACATTAATGTGTAGAACCTTGTAAGACATTAATGTGCAGGATCTTGTAAGACATTAATGTGTAGGACATTGTATGACATTAATGTGTAGGATCTTGTATGACATTAATGTGTAGGATCTTGTAAGACATTAATGTGTAGGACCTTGTGTGACATTAATGTGTAGAATCTTATATGACAATAATGTGTAGGACCTTGTATTACATTAATGTGTAGGACCTTATATGTCATTAATGTGTAGGACCTTGTAAGACATTAATGTGTAGGACATTGTATGACATTAATGTGTAGGATCTTGTATGGCATTAATGTGTAGGATCTTGTAAGACATTAATGTGTAGGATCTTGTAAGACATTAATGTGTAGGACCTTGTATGACATTAATGTGTAGGATCTTGTAAGACATTAATGTATAGGACCTTGTATGACATTAATGTGTTGGATCATGTATGACATGAATGTGTAGGATCTTGTAAGACATTAATGTGTAGGACCTTGTATGACATTAATGTGTATGACCTTGTAAGACATTAATGTGTAGGATCTTGTAAGACATTAATGTGTAGGACATTGTATGACATTAATGTGTAGGATCTTGTATGACATTAATGTGTAGGATCTTGTAAGACATTAATGTGTAGGACCTTGTATGACATTAATGTGTAGAATCTTGTATGGCAATAATGTGTAGGACCTTGTATGACATTAATGTGTAGGACCTTGTATGTCATTAATGTGTAGGACCTTGTAAGACATTAATGTGTAGGATCTTGTAAGACATTAATGTGTAGGACCTTGTATGACATTAATGTGTAGGATCTTGTATAACATTAATGTGTAGGATCTTGTATGACATTAATATGTAGGATCTTGTAAGACATTAATTTGTAGGACCTTGTAAGACATTAATGTGTAGGACCTTGTATGATATTAATGTGTAGGATCCTGTATGACATTAATGTGTAGGACCTTGTATGACATTAATATGTAGGACCTTGCAAGACATTAATGTGTAGGATCTTGTAAGACATTAATGTGTAGGACCTTGTATGACATTAATGTGTATGATCTTGTATGACATTAATGTGTAGGACCTTGTATGACATTAATATGTAGGATCTTGTATGACATTAATGTGTAGGATCTTGTATGACATTTATGTGTAGGACCTTGTAAGACATTAATGTGTAGGATCTTGTAAGACATTAATGTGTAGGACCTTGTATGACATTAATGTGTAGGACCTTGTATGACATTAATGTGTAGGATCTTGTAAGACATTAATGTGTAGGACCTTGTATGACATTAATGTGTAGGATCTTGTATGACATTAATGTGTAGGATCTTGTAAGACATTAATGTGTAGGACCTTGTATGACATTAATGTGTAGGATCTTGTATGACATTAATGTGTAGGACCTTGTAAGACATTAATGTGTAGGATCTTGTAAGACATTAATGTGTAGGACCTTGTATGACATTAATGTGTCGGATCCTGTATGACATTAATGTGTATGATCTTGTATGACATTAATGTGTAGGACCTTGTATGACATTAATGTGTAGGACCTTGTAAGACATTAATGTGTAGGATCTTGTAAGACATTAATGTGTAGGACCTTGTATGACATTAATGTGTAGGATCTTGTAAGACATTAATGTGTAGGACCTTGTATGACATTAATGTGTACTTGTATGACATTAATGTGTAGGATCTTGTAAGACATTAATGTGTAGGACCTTGTATGACATTAATGTGTAGAATCTTGTATGACAATAATGTGTAGGACCTTGTATTACATTAATGTGTAGGACCCTGTATGTCATTAATGTGTAGGACCTTGTAAGACATTAATGTGTAGGACCTTGTATAACATTAATGTGTAGGACCTTGTAAGACATTAATGTGTAGGACATTGTATGACATTAATGTGTAGGATCTTGTATGACATTAATGTGTAGGATCTTGTAAGACACTAATGTGTAGTACCTTGTATGACATTAATGTGTAGGATCTTGTAAGACATTTAAGTGTAGGACCTTGTATGACATTAATGTGTAGGATCTTGTATAACATAAATGTGTAGGATCTTGTAAGACATTAATGTGTAGGACCTTGTATGACATTAATGTGTATGACCTTGTAAGACATTAATGTGTAGGATCTTGTAAGACATTAATGTGTAGGACATTGTATGACATTAATGTGTAGGATCTTGTATGACATTAATGTGTAGGATCTTGTAAGACATTAATGTGTAGGACCTTGTATGACATTAATGTGTAGAATCTTGTATGGCAATAATGTGTAGGACCTTGTATGACATTAATGTGTAGGACCTTGTATGTCATTAATGTGTAGGACCTTGTAAGACAATAATTTGTAGGATCTTGTAAGACATTAATGTGTAGGACCTTGTATGACATTAATGCGTAGGATCTTGTATAACATTAATGGGTAGGACCTTGTATGACATTAATGTGTAGGATCTTATATGACATTAATGTGTAGGATCTTGTAAGACATTAATGTGTAGGACCTTGTGTGGCATTAATGTGTAGAATCTTATATGACAATAATGTGTAGGACCTTGTATTACATTAATGTGTAGGACCCTGTATGTCATTAATGTGTAGGACCTTGTAAGACATTAATGTGTAGGACCTTGTATAACATTAATGTGTAGGACCTTGTAAGACATTAATGTGTAGGATCTTGTAAGACATTAATGTGTAGGACATTGTATGACATTAATGTGTAGGATCTTGTATGACATTAATGTGTAGGATCTTGTAAGACACTAATGTGTAGGACCTTGTATGACATTAATGTGTAGGATCTTGTAAGACATTTAAGTGTAGGACCTTGTATGACATTAATGTGCAGGATCTTGTATAACATGAATGTGTAGGATCTTGTAAGACATTAATGTGTAGGACCTTGTATGACATTAATGTGTAGGGCCTTGTAAGACATTAATGTGTAGGATCTTGTAAGACATTAATGTGTAGGACATTGTATGACATTAATGTGTAGGATCTTGTATGACATTAATGTGTAGGATCTTGTAAGACATTAATGTGTAGGACCTTGTATGACATTAATGTGTAGAATCTTGTATGGCAATAATGTGTAGGACCTTGTATGACATTAATGTGTAGGACCTTGTATGTCATTAATGTGTAGGACCTTGTAAGACATTAATGTGTAGGATCTTGTAAGACATTAATGTGTAGGACCTTGTATGACATTAATGTGTAGGATCTTGTATAACATTAATAGGTAGGACCTTGTATGACATTAATGTGTAGGATCTTGTATGACATTAATGTGTAGGATCTTGTAAGACATTAATTTGTAGGACCTTGTAAGACATTAATGTGTAGGACCTTGTATGATATTAATGTGTAGGATCCTGTATGACATTAATGTGTAGGACCTTGTATGACATTAATGTGTAGGACCTTGTAAGACATTAATGTGTAGGATCTTGTAAGACATTAATGTGTAGGACCTTGTATGACATTAATGTGTATGATCTTGTATGACATTAATGTGTAGGACCTTGTATGACATTAATATGTAGGATCTTGTATGACATTAATGTGTAGGATCTTGTATGACATTTATGTGTAGGACCTTGTAAGACATTAATGTGTAGGATCTTGTAAGACATTAATGTGTAGGACCTTGTATGACATTAATGTGTAGGACCTTGTATGACATTAATGTGTAGGATCTTGTAAGACATTAATGTGTAGGACCTTGTATGACATTAATGTGTAGGATCTTGTCTGACATTAATGCGTAGGATCTTGTAAGACATTAATGTGTAGGACCTTGTATGACATTAATGTGTAGGATCTTGTATGACATTAATGTGTAGGACTTTGTATGACATTAATGTGTAGGACCTTGTAAGACATTAATGTGTAGGATCTTGTAAGACATTAATGTGTAGGACCTTGTATGACATTAATGTGTCGGATCATGTATGACATTAATGTGTAGGACCTTGTAAGACATTAATGTGTAGGACCTTGTATGACATTAATGTGTATGATCTTGTATGACATTAATGTGTAGGACCTTGTATGACATTAATGTGTAGGATCTTGTATGACATTTATGTGTAGGACCTTGTAAGACATTAATGTGTAGGATCTTGTAAGACATTAATGTGTAGGACCTTGTATGACATTAATGTGTAGGATCTTGTAAGACATTAATGTGTAGGACCTTGTATGACATTAATGTGTAGGACCTTGTAAGACATTAATGTGCAGGATCTTGTAAGACATTAATGTGTAGGACATTGTATGACATTAATGTGTAGGATCTTATATGACATTAATGTGTAGGATCTTGTAAGACATTAATGTGTAGGACCTTGAATGACATTAATGTGTAGAATCTTGTATGACAATAATGTGTAGGACCTTGTATTACATTAATGTGTAGGACCCTGTATGTCATTAATGTGTAGGACCTTGTAAGACATTAATGTGTAGGACCTTGTATAACATTAATGTGTAGGACCTTGTAAGACATTAATGTGTAGGACATTGTATGACATTAATGTGTAGGATCTTGTATGACATTAATGTGTAGGATCTTGTAAGACACTAATGTGTAGTACCTTGTATGACATTAATGTGTAGGATCTTGTAAGACATTTAAGTGTAGGACCTTGTATGACATTAATGTGTAGGATCTTGTATAACATAAATGTGTAGGATCTTGTAAGACATTAATGTGTAGGACCTTGTATGACATTAATGTGTAGGGCCTTGTAAGACATTAATGTGTAGGATCTTGTAAGACATTAATGTGTAGGACATTGTTTGACATTAATGTGTAGGATCTTGTATGACATTAATGTGTAGGATCTTGTAAGACATTAATGTGTAGGACCTTGTATGACATTAATGTGTAGAATCTTGTATGGCAATAATGTGTAGGACCTTGTATGACATTAATGTGTAGGACCTTGTATGTCATTAATGTGTAGGACCTTGTAAGACATTAATTTGTAGGATCTTGTAAGACATTAATGTGTAGGACCTTGTATGACATTAATGCGTAGGATCTTGTATAACATTAATGGGTAGGACCTTGTATGACATTAATGTGTAGGATCTTGTAAGACATTAATGTGTAGGACCTTGTATGGCATTAATGTGTAGGACCTTGTATGTCATTAATGTGTAGGACCTTGTAAGACATTAATGTGTAGGATCTTGTAAGACATTAATATGTAGGACCTTGTATGACATTAATGTGTAGGATCTTGTATGACATTAATGTGTAGGAGCTTGTAAGACATTAATGTGTAGGACCTTGTAAGACATTAAGGTGTAGGATCTTGTAAGACATTAATATGTAGGACCTCGTATGACATTAATGTGTAGGATCTTGTATGACATTAATATGTAGGACCTTGTATGACATTAATGTGTAGGACCTTGTAAGACATTAATGTGTAGGACTTTGTAAGACATCAATGTGCAGGATCTTGTATAACATTAATGTGTAAGTCCTTGTAAAACATTAATGTGTAGGATCTTGTATAACATTAATGTGCAGGATCTTGTAAGACATTATGTGTGGGACCTTGTATAACATTAATATGCAGGATTTTGTATAACATTAATGTGCAGGATTTTGTAAGAGATTATGTGTAGGACCTTGTATAACATTAATATGCAGAATCTTGTATAACATTAATGTGTCGGTCCTTGAACGGCATTTATGTGTAGGACCTTGTAAGACATTAATGTGCAGGATCTTGTATAATAGTAATGTGTAGGACTTTTTATGACATTAATGTGCAGGACCTTGTATGACATTAATGTGTAAGAAAACAACACTCAGGCAGAAGGAAGGGCACCACGCTTGAGATCGACTCCTTTATTACCACCAAGACATAATAAATTCTCATAAAATATTAATGCCAAACACTGGGTTAAAAATGTGTTTTCATCAAAGAAGCACCTATGACTTTATCAGATACAATAGTAAAAACAAGGAGCATACCTTTTATACATTTAAAATCAATTAAACACTATTAAATTAATTTAGCATGATTAAGTTGTTTTTAAAGAAACATATTCAAGGAACATCTTAAAAAAACACATAAGTAAAAATGAATAAATAAAAATACCATAGTGTAATTCATGTAAAATAGATTTTCCTTTGAAAAAAATATAAATTATTTTAAAATTGCATATAATAAATATAAATGTATTGCTTTGTTATAATTTAGCAGATCTAAGTTTCAAAAGCGACAGCAATGAAATATTCCCTCGGATTTACTATACCTCTGTGCAGAACTAGCTTAGCCCTGCACGGAGGTGGCCGTTAAGCAGCTGTACGGCAGCATGCCATGCATTTTAATGAGGCGCGGTGCCTGAGCTCTTAATCTTACACAGTGTGTAAGAGTGCAGGGGGTGTATCTGAAAGCAGAGCTCTCAGAATATACATGCCCCCTGCAATGAAGAACAGCAGAAAGGCCCAAGAAATGAGCGAGACAGCTCAGCAGTGACTGCATATCCCCACCAACATTCCCCCTGGTGTACAACAGCAAGTAAACACAAATACAATGAACGAACTGGTAGTTTTTTTTTTTTTAAATCTGATTAAAGCTAACCGTAGGTGCGTGGGTTTGCCCATCGCTTAGCTAAAGTTAATGCAGCTTAAACGGCTGAAGAGGATAACAAGGAAGATATATGCAAATGAAACAGCATAGCAATAGTGTAGTGGGCAGAGCATTCACTGTACGAGCAGGCATTCCCGGTTCAAGTCCCACTGCAACAGATTCCATTTTTAGTGGCAAAGCACATTATGACCAATATTTTTGTTGCATGTCCCACTAAATAACATATATGTATATGTATATACATATATATACATATACATATATATATATATATATATATATATATATATATATGAATGAACTGGAGTACTGCAGTAAATGCGCATGTGAGGTGTCAGTGTCATAATGAATAAAGCACTAGTAAGTTTAAGCACCAATAAGCAGTAGTAAGCATATTTAAACACTAGCAAGCGGGTTTAAGTCCTTTTGCATGGGTGTAAGCAATGCGCACACAGGTGAAGCAATTCTAAAGCTAACTCTGTGTAAGTATATATAACCGGAGATTAGCATTGCTTACCCTCTCGCAAAGCCTTGCAAACCCACTTACAAATGCTCAGAAGTGCCTTAATCACTCTGTATCCAATGGTCCTTCAACAAAATAAACAGCCATGCAGGTTTTAAACTCAGGACCCTGTACACCGCAGTCACAGTTGTTAACCACCAAGCCATCACAGAAATACAGAAGAATGAGGTATCAGCAAGCAAGTCTTCATCATAGTAAATCCAAACTGAACCTGTGAAAGGAATCAGTATGCAGCCATATGTGCCTTAACCCACTACATAACATAAATATGTGAACTGGAGTACAGCAGTAAGGCCAGAAGTCAGGTGTAATTGTAATAGAGTGTTGAAGTCCCCAGTAAAACACAAGGACCTCATACAGTGCACGTACACATGAATCATGGATACCAGGCATACATATAAGGTGTAATGAATAATAACGCAATGCCAAAAAGGAATTATAATGCAAAGTCTAATGTAAACAATGCTAAGCATTGCACAGGCCAGCTTAGGAGGTGTAAGCAATGTGTAGGCCAGCTAACTCAATGTGCCCAGTGTTATACCCTTTAAACAATGCCAACCCTAGGTAAGCAGGTTTGCCCATAGCCTAGCCTTTTCAAAACCGTCCAATCACGGAAAAGTGTGGGAAATTGGTCCTACTTAAACCTAAGAGACGGAAATACATCTCATAACTGGTTGTAACTTCCCCTTGCAGGCACAATGACAGTAAGGGGAGAAGGTGTACGCTTTTGGTCGCAGTGCTGGTGCATCCAGGAGTCCAGAGTCATGGCAGGACTCCTAGTCATGATCAGAGACTGCTGCAGGGCCAGTACCAGGGCTCCCAATATAAGATGGAGGTCTGGGACTGTCTCGCCCATGACCTCATCAGTGCCACTGGCATACCCCAAACTGGTGAGCAGGTCAGGCATCACTATGCCGACCTGAAGCGGCATAAGGGGGACCTCTTGGACCAGTGGATCTAAGAGGCTAGAGCGGCAGGGATGTTCCATTTGTGTGTATCACTCCACTATGTGTGTAATAATTGCCAGCTCAGGTATATCATGGATAGGTATGGCTAAATATTCCTCTTATGTCCCCCACAGCTGCAATGGAGGGGCCACGAATCAGGAACCGCACATCAGTCACCTGGCGAGGTTGCGATGCTAGGCAGGTCAGTAATACTCATGCATTTACTGTCATAGGAAATAAAACTAAAAGTAGTATTAAATCAATTGCCTGTATAAAACCTGTATAGTTCAAGGTATGTACTGCATACACTGGAGAATATGGCAGGAAGAGTCTCATATAGTATGCATATAAATAAAAGCAACAGCCTGACAATAAAGGTCTAACTGCTGGACTGCATGTGTATACTCTCGTATCATATGGTAATGTAGATTTGCAATCATGTAATAGTATTGTTGTATTAAGCACTGTTAACCACACTGTGCACCATAGATTGAATGTGTAGGAATGCCTGTATATGACTGGTGTAATCCTAGAGAACATTTAGCAGAACTGAGAGACATATAGACAGAAAACAGGAAAAATGCAGACAACAAAACCCAAATAGCACATGCAACTGAGATGTTCATAGGTTCATAGGTAGGTTCATAGTTTCTTAGGTAGGTACTAGGCTTTTGGCCCTGGGGCCTATACAAGCCCAGCCAAAAAGGTACCCTGGCTTTTGCCACCCAAGAAAATTATTTTCCTGTGCTACTGTCAAGCAGAGCCACAGAGGTGATCCTGGGGTGAATTTCCTATTTCCCATCCAATCATCAAGATTTTTCTTGAAAAGTGCTAATGAGGAGCTTTGTTTGATATAGATAGGTAGTTTATTCCAGAGTATGGGAAGTCTCTGGGACAGGAATCTATCTCTCCAGCATGTTCTGTTTATTGTGGTGACAAGGTTTAGGTCCCTAGAACGTGTAGCTCGGAGGGATTGGGATTTCTTTAAGTGGAGCATGTCCAACAGCTCTGGGTTTGACATAGCTTTGTATGTTAGGCTGAGATCACCTCTGAGTAGGTGATATGTGATAGAGTAAAGCTGGAGTTTTTTGAGATGGTCTGCGTAGGGCACTGTTTGAGGCCGGTAATCCTCTTTGTGACTCAACAAACATCATGCATCTGCAGCTAATATACAAAAGCAGTTTCCTAACATTTGCAGTCAGGAACCCTAGTTCACATACCTCAGCTGTAACATTACTGAACATTTAAAGCTGAGATCTAGATCCAAAATTGTCTGACTATGATTCTGTAGTCAGTAGCAAATTCCATATCACTATGATCACAATAATGGTCATGGCAGGTTTTGTCATGCAGTTTGGAGATTCTTAGCATGATAATGATATGAATGAGGCATTTTCATGAAAATGTCTGTGCTCCACATGTTTATTACAATGTGCACAAGGCCAAGTTTGTGCTATGAGGCTCATCTCAGATCAGACACTCAGATGAAGACCTGAAAAGCCTTTTGCATATGTATATGAAGATCAGTGACCCCAGCAGGCATGTAAGTAAATGTACTTCTTTGTTATGGTCCACAGAGATGCTATAGTGTAGAATTAAAAGTAAATATGGGTGTTATGCTGCTGTGACATTCCACACACAGATACAGACACACACACACACACACACACACACACACACACACACACACACACACCCACACACGCACGTATGTGTGTGTGTGTGTGTGTGTGTGGGTGTGTGTGTGTATATATATATATATATATATATATATATATATATAATATATACATACATACATAAATATATATATATATATATATATATATATATATATATATATATATATATATATATATATATATATATATATATATATATATATATGTGAGTGCTAGTGACCTGGTTGAATGAGTGCTAGATCAACAGCTGCCTAGCTGAGTATTTATGGTTAACAAGGGAGTTGATCGACAGGTGTATGAGATTGCACAAATCCACGGGATGCTAAATTTGCTCTTACCCAGTAAGTTTATTTAGGGGGTTGTTGTTTATGTGGTAGGTGTATGAGAGTTCCATTTTCCCAAACTGCACAATGCTAAATAATTTGGCTTTCAGCTTTAGACCATAACCTTGACATGAATAGTATGTTTGAGTTTGGCCCTCTTGGGGGATGTAGTGTTTTTATGAGAGTTGATAATAGCTACTTATTTGCAATTCTCCACAAACATGGTCACTCAAAGTCCTTTCATATCATTTAATATCAAATAAAAGTAGTCCCATAACAGGCCTGTGAGGTATACTATTAAGGGTATCTTGGAAGGTTGTGTACCTCCATCTCTAATAGTGCCCTCTGTCAATAAGGAAGTTGGAAGTTCAGTGGGTTTGACAGGGATTTATATTTTGTTTAAACATTTGTTTACAGTATTAGATTGTGGTACAGTGTCAAAAGCCTTAGCTTAATAAAGGTAAGCTGTGATTGAAATTATCCTCATCTAGGGCTTCTCTGTAGGTTTAATAGGGATGATCTACTTTCTTCAAAACCAATGTGGCTTATGTCTGTGTTTATGTTTATGTTTATGTCTGTGAGTCTGTGTATGTAGGTATGGTAGGTATGGTAGAATGACTGCAGCAGGGCTAGCCACCTGGCGGTGTGAACATTGGCTTTAGAAAAACAACCATAGCAGGGCTAGCCACCTGGTGGTATGAACATTGGAGTTAGAAGAACAACTGCAGCAGGGCTAGCCACCTGGTAGTGTGAACATTGGCTTTAGAAGAAAAACCGCAACAGGACTAGTTACCTGTTAGTGTGAACATTGGCTTTAGAAGAACAACCACAGCAGGGCTAGCCACCTGGTGGTGTGAACATTGGCTTTAGAAGAAGACTTGTATGCAGCATCCTGGGGGCATTCCTATTATGGGTAGCGTAATGATGACATCACCACGTTCCATAATCGAGGATGATAGCTCGGATGATATACCTAATGGCCAGCGAGCGACTGAGGCAGTGCATTTGTTCAATACAGAACGGGGACCGGAATGGAGGAGTAATGAACGGGAAGGTAGCCACTTCTCTGGGTCTGACAAAGAGGCCAATATATCGGAAGATTTTTTCTTATTCTCCGGTGCAAGACCGAAAAGAATACCGCCAAACCGCACATATTCAACAGTCGCCAGCAGAATGGAAAGGCCTGATAGACCTAAGGACACTGGCGATACACATAAACAATGTAAGCAAGCTAATAGACTGGGCTTGTCTCATTCAAATAATAACATAGACAATTTTTTAAAGTTAACCTATGAATTTGATGTTAATAAGAATGTTAAAGCAAAGGAAGGAATACAGGGGCAGCCCTATTCTAATTTAAAGAATGTTATTTATAATTTTGGTAAAAAATTAACGCAAATTAAAGGGCTACAGATTGATAATTTATATTTGCGAAAATGTATATCAAGTGGAATTGTACCTATGGGGCTGCGTTTTTTTAAACAGCCCATAGGTGTGGAGCTGAATGATGTTAATATTGAAGCATGCAACAAAATGTTTGATCAATTTGGAATTCAGTTTATGGAATTTATTATAGTTTGTAATGATAACAAAATTAGTAACTTATTACAGGAGGTGGAGAGAATGAATGAAGACATTACAAAGGATTTAATTTTCCCGCAGTGGGAACAGTTATATAATAAACAATATACATATGCTGAAAATAATTCCAAAAAAATTTTTGAAAGGAAAAGTAAGAAATTTATTCGTGATATTAATCAGTATGCTAGTTCTAAAGCATACAGATGGAATACTAAAGTAGAGAAAGAACAGTATGATTATACAGATGTACATGCAGAGAGAAGAGATTCACATGATGATAGGGGGTATGGAAATGATTTTTTAGAGGAAGATTTTACACACAGGGGAAATTACAGAAACAACTGGAGGGGCCACAGGGGGAAACAATACTGGAAGAAATAGGATGTTGTCCAATAGTAGGTGATCAAGAAGAACAGGAAATAGTCAGACATGGGGTCATTAACATGTGGAATGACTTTAAAATATATAACTATACACCAGTGAAGATTAATAGAGAGCACTTTTTGGTCTTTTCCAAAGGCATGAAATATATACCGAAGGGTAATTTTGATTATGTTGATGCACTTGTGGAACTAAAATTGTATACCAGGAAACTCAATTTAAGTTTATTTTTCCAAGACAATAAAAGTTCTTATACTAATCCTAGTACATTAAGAAGAAAAAGTAAGTTTATTCCGCCTATGCACAGTACTATAGCTACATTTGAGAAAGTTATAAGCAAACAAATATATCAGTTGAAAAATAAGAGCAGTAATGAGAATACTTATACAGATTGGGATAAGCATTTCAACAAGATAATTAATGAATTGCAGGTAGCTAACATCAAAATATTATTACCGGACAAAGGGGGTGGAATAGTATTAATGGAGACAACTAGGTATAATGAAAAAATATTTGATATTTTAAATAATATACATCAGTATGAAAGGTCGTCATTGAATCAAATTAATATAGCTCACAGGCGTTTAGATTTATATTTGGAAGAATATTTATTGGACGAAAGAATTGATCAGGAATTATATGATTTTTTAAAGGTCCAATATATCACACTAGCTACTATTCATGGTATTCCTAAGGTGCATAAGGATATCATAGATCCACCGTTGAGACCTATTATTGCAGGAACATACAGTAAGAATTTTCCATATGGGAAAGTTATTGATCAGTGGCTAAAGAGTATATACAAGAATAATGAACACATTATTAAAGATTCGTGGGAATTTTTGGGGAAGTTTACGCATGAGCTATGGCATCAGGAATTACTTTTTGCCAGTATAGACATAAAGGACTTGTTCTCATGTATACCTAAGGATGAAGGTATTATTAGATTCATGGAAAGTGTTGACAATTTTAGTGCATTAAGTGATGATAAGAAAGCATTAATACATGAATTTATAAATATAGTCCTGGATAATAATTTTATATACTTTGATGGTGAGTATTATAAGCAAAATAGTGGTGTGGCGATGGGGGCAGCTTGTGCCCCCATACGCTAATCTTGTATTACTAGATTGGGAAAAAGAATTTGTGCTTAACTCACCATGGTATAAGTATATGACACTATATGTGCGTTATTTGGACGACATTTTTATTCTATGGAGGGGAGAAAAAGTGGAATTTAACCAGTTTACTGAATATATTAACAATAGTACAACATATCTTAGGTTTACATATAATATTGACTCCTTTGGTATTAATTATTTAGATTCTTATATATATTCTGATGGCCACCAATTCCAGTCCAGAATATTCAGAAAGGAGACTTTTTGTAATAGTTATCTTGAATACAATAGTAACCACCCATACTCTCAGAAAAAGAGCATTATTAAAGGACAGTCAATCCGAGTTCCTAGCATCACTACAGTTAAGGAGGAATTTCTTAAGGAAATGCAGTTTGTGAAGAGATTATTTATAGATAGAGGTTACCCTGAGAATTTGGTTCAGGATGTTACGATGTATGTTATTAAGGAATGGGGGAAAAGTACACACCAGTGCTGGGCGTAGGACCATCTAATGCACTCATTAATAATCATAACAGTACTTACAAGATGGTGTCAGAAGGCCAAAGTTTCCAAAAAGCCTGCATAGTAAAGTATGGTAAGCAGGCCAGCCAAGTTAAACAGATTATAGATAAAAATTGGAATATAATCACTAGTGATGATGGAATTAGTGATAAGTTGGGAACAAAGCCTATATATGTATATAAAACTGACCAGAATATAAAAAGTATACTTGAAACAAGAATGAATAATAACTTTAACAGGAAAGCAAAGTATGGAAAAGGAGGTACCACTAAATGTGACCATTGCAATCAGTGCAGTAGTATTAATACAAAAGAAAGTATAACACTGGACAACATTCTTCGAAGTAAGATATATTTTAACAAAGGGAATTGTCAAACACAACATCTGATTTATTTAGCAGTATGTTCAACCTGTGGTTCTTTTTACGTAGGCAAAACAGATAGGAGACTAAGAGAAAGAATATATGACCACCAATATTGCATACGTAAAAAGGATACCAACAATGCTTTGTCTAGGCATTTAATAAGTAATCCCAAATGTGGTGGATTTTTGTTTGGTATCCTGGAAGTTATAAAGAATAATCCCAGGGGGGGTGATACTAAAGGCCTAGTATCAGAGAAAGAAATAAAATGGCAAATTAGGTTAAATGCAGCAATACCCCCGGGATTAAATGAATCTATACCCACCAAACCCCTGTTAAGAAATTAATTAATTAATTTAAGCAATATCATGAAATTTATCAAATGTGATATAATTGTATTTTTTTGTATATTTGCATATTTATTATCATCTTTATCAATATAGCATTTATATTTGTACAGTCATTAACATAATATTCAGCAAATACGTTGCATATTTTTGATATCATGCATAACATAATCAAAAAAGGTTATCAATTCAGCAGTAGCACCTTATTAGTAGGTATGACACACATTTTAATGCGTTTTTAGATAATTTTATTAGCATTTGTAGGTTGCACATATGTATAACAGTGTTATTTTTTATTTTTTATTAATTAATATTTTTTTTGCATATGTGTATAACAAAAGATTTATTAATTAAAGAACTTCATAGGATTTTAATAGTATGACAGTTTTTAAAAGGAAAAGGTTATTAAATATTGTTTTTAATGTTATGAGTGAGTTTAGGGATGTATCTGTAACTTTAAGTTGATTTACAGCTAATTGATGCAATTTTGAATTTTGGCGGTTTTTTACATTATTTAAGCACTATTGTTAGTACTGAATTTTGTTCTGAAGAAGTCTACAACACGAGATGAAAAGCCGCTAAACCATTGACTTTAATCTGTGTCTGAATAATAACAAATAAATTGTTGATCGTGACATTTCTAATGGAACTGTTTTTGTGCTTTGTTATACTGTGTTGTCGTGAGTTCTAGTTATTTAAGTTGGCTTTAGAAGATTGTCATAGTTGAAGTGGCACCCCAACCATATGTGCAAAACAATGTGAAAAAGGAGTTGTTCATGGATTGATGGATGAATGGATACATTCCTTCTGTCCTTGTTGATGAAGTCCATGAAGATATAGTCCATTATCTTACAAATGATGCTGGTGAGTCTGATAGGTCAGTAGTTGCCATAGTGAACATGCTATGCATAAGCATAATCCCAAGAAAGGCTTATCGAAATTTAAGAAGAAAGTAAGTTTATTCCGCCTATGCACAGTACTATAGCTACATTTGAGAAAGTTATAAGCAAACAAATATATCCGTTGAAAAATAAGAGCAGTAATGAGAATACTTATACAGATTGGGATAAGCATTTCAACAAGATAATTAATGAATTGCAGGTAGCTAACATCAAAATATTATTACCGGACAAAGGGGGTGGAATAGTATTAATGGAGACAACTAGGTATAATGAAAAAATATTTGATATTTTAAATAATATACATCAGTATGAAAGGTCGTCATTGAATCAAATTAATATAGCTCACAGGCGTTTAGATTTATATTTGGAAGAATATTTATTGGACGAAAGAATTGATCAGGAATTATATGATTTTTTAAAGGTCCAATACCCCACACTAGCTACTATTCATGGTATTCCTAAGGTGCATAAGGATATCATAGATCCGCCGTTGAGACCTATTATTGCAGGAACATACAGTAAGAATTTTCCATATGGGAAAGTTATTGATCAGTGGCTAAAGAGTATATACAAGAATAATGAACACATTATTAAAGATTCGTGGGAATTTTTGGGGAAGTTTACGCATGAGCTATGGCATCAGGAATTACTTTTTGCCAGTATAGACATAAAGGACTTGTTCTCATGTATACCTAAGGATGAAGGTATTATTAGATTCATGGAAAGTGTTGACAATTTTAGTGCATTAAGTGACGATAAGAAAGCATTAATACATGAATTTATAAATATAGTCCTGGATAATAATTTTATATACTTTGATGGTGAGTATTATAAGCAAAATAGTGGTGTGGCGATGGGGGCAGCTTGTGCCCCCATATACGCTAATCTTGTATTACTAGATTGGGAAAAAGAATTTGTGCTTAACTCACCATGGTATAAGTATATGACACTGTATGTGCGTTATTTGGACGATATTTTTATTCTATGGAGGGGAGAAAAAGAGGAATTTAACCAGTTTATTGAATATATTAACAATAGTACAACATATCTTAGGTTTACATATAATATTGACTCCTTTGGTATTAATTATTTAGATTCTTATATATATTCCGATGGCCACCAATTCCAGTCCAGAATATTCAGAAAGGAGACTTTTTGTAATAGTTATCTTGAATACAATAGTAACCACCCATACTCTCAGAAAAAGAGCATTATTAAAGGACAGTCAATCCGAGTTGCTAGGATGACTACGGTTAAGGAGGAATTTCTTAAGGAAATGCAGTTTGTGAAGAGATTATTTATAGATAGAGGTTACCCTGAGAATTTGGTTCAGGATGTTACGATGTATGTTATTAAGGAATGGGGGAAAAAGTATACACCAGTGCTGGGCGTAGGACCATCTAATGTACCCATCAATAATCATAACAGTACTTACAAGATGGTGTCAGAAGGCCAAAGTTTCCAAAAAGCCTGCATAGTAAAGTATGGTAAGCAGGCCAGCCAAGTTAAACAGATTATAGATAAAAATTGGAATATAATCACTAGTGATGATGGAATTAGTGATAAGTTGGGAACAAAGCCTATATATGTATATAAAACTGACCAGAATATAAAAAGTATACTTGAAACAAGAATGAATAATAACTTTAACAGGAAAGCAAAGTATGGAAAAGGAGGTACCACTAAATGTGGCCATTGCAATCAGTGCAGTAGTATTAATACAAAAGAAAGTATAACACTGGACAACATTCTTCGAAGTAAGATATATTTTAACAAAGGGAATTGTCAAACACAACATCTGATTTATTTAGCAGTATGTTCAACCTGTGGTTCTTTTTACGTAGGCAAAACAGATAGGAGACTAAGAGAAAGAATATATGACCACCAATATTGCATACGTAAAAAGGATACCAACAATGCTTTGTCTAGGCATTTAATAAGTAATCCCAAATGTGGTGGATTTTTGTTTGGTATCCTGGAAGTTATAAAGAATAATCCCAGGGGGGGTGATACTAAAGGCCTAGTATCAGAGAAAGAAATAAAATGGCAAATTAGGTTAAATGCAGCAATACCCCCGGGATTAAATGAATCTATACCCACCAAACCCCTGTTAAGAAATTAATTAATTAATTTAAGCAATATCATGAAATTTATCAAATGTGATATAATTGTATTTTTTTGTATATTTGCATATTTATTATCATCTTTATCAATATAGCATTTATATTTGTACAGTCATTAACATAATATTCAGCAAATACGTTGCATATTTTTGATATCATGCATAACATAATCAAAAAAGGTTATCAATTCAGCAGTAGCACCTTATTAGTAGGTATGACACACATTTTAATGCGTTTTTAGATAATTTTATTAGCATTTGTAGGTTGCACATATGTATAACAGTGTTATTTTTTATTTTTTATTAATTAATATTTTTTTTGCATATGTGTATAACAAAAGATTTATTAATTAAAGAACTTCATAGGATTTTAATAGTATGACAGTTTTTAAAAGGAAAAGGTTATTAAATATTGTTTTTAATGTTATGAGTGAGTTTAGGGATGTATCTGTAACTTTAAGCTGATTTACAGCTAATTGATGCAATTTTGAACTTTGGCGGTTTTTTACATTATTTAAGGACTATTGTTAGTACTGGATTTTGTTCTGAAGAAGTCTACAACACGTAGATGAAAGCGCTAAACCATTGACTTTAATCTGTGTCTGAATAATAGAAAATAAATTGTGGATCGTGACATTTCTACTGGAACTGTTTTTGTGCTTTGTTATACTGTGTTGCCGTGAGTTCTAGTTATTTAAGTTGGCTTTAGAAGATTGTCATAGTTGAAGTGGCACCCCAACCATATGTGCAAAACAATGTGAAAAAGGAGTTGTTCATGGATTGATGGATGAATGGATACATTCCTTCTGCCCTTGTTGATGAAGTCCATGAAGATATAGTCCATTATCTTACAAATGATGCTGGTGAGTCTGATAGGTCAGTAGTTGCCATGGTGAACACATTGGAGAACATGAAGATCTCTCCGAACACCATTATATTGGGCAACTTCAACTACCCAAACATTGACTGGGAGCACTACTCAAGCCCCAGCACCTTAGCCCAAAGATTCCTGGAAATTATAAACTCAAATGCTATGGAACAACTAGTCACCACTCCCACAAGAGTGGACAACATACTAGACCTGATCATTATCAACATGGGGACTCTATGCTCCACACCAGAAGTATATCCCTCATTGGTAAGATCAGACCATAAATTAATTTCACTGGATGTCCACATCCCGACCCCACCCCCAGCCCAGAAAACCACAGTGAAAAACTTCTCAAAAGCGAACTTCTCACTTCTCAAAACTGAAGTGGAATCCTTCAAGGCCCCAGGGCCAGTGGAAACTATAGCCCAAACTGCAGAGTCCTATATAAATGCATTCTACGGACATCTCCAGGAATGCATGGATCATGCTATCCCAAACAAAACCAAGACCCAATCATCCAAAGGCAGGCGTCCAGTCTGGTGGACCCCTGCCATAAATAAACTGTACAACAGAAGGAGGAAGCTACTACATGATAGAGCAAAATCCCTAATAGGGAAGGCATCTCTGATCAGTACTAGCAAAAAATTACGATCCCTCATAAAATCCTAAAAGGCCAGCTTCGAGAGAAAAATTGCACAGGACACCAAAGACAATCATAAGGCTTTTTTCAGTTATGTTAGAAACCTGGGATGCAACTCCCAGACTTGTTCTGAGTTGATTCTAAACGACAAAAAATACATTGAACCCACAGACATCGCCAATATCCTGGCAGACAGGTTCAGTGCAAACTTCTCCCCAAAAGAGCAAGTATCTATCCCAGCAGAGGGCTGCCTCCCAAACATCTCAGATGCTCAGGTGAAGGCTGCCCTCTCCAAAGCAAAAACACTGCTTCCATGGGACCAGATGGCGTCCCAGGTTGCGTCCTACATGAACTACAAGAGGAACTAATCCCTCAAATAAAACAGCTATACAATCTCAGCCTCACTACAGGATATTTGCCCACAGAATGGCGTACAGCAACAGTGGTCCCACTCCACAAAGGTGGAGCCTCTACGGACCCTGGAAACTATCGCCCCATAAGCCTGACTAGCTTAGTCTGCAAGGCTATGGAGAGGATCATCATGGAGCTCATAAACAAAGACATTGGGGACCTACAGACACTAGATCCTACCCAGTTCGGCTTTGTCAAGGGCAGATCCTGCCTTTTGAACCTGGTTGACTTCTTTGAAACAGTCACCAAAGCCATAGATGAAGGGAAGGTAGTCCACACGGCCTATCTGGACCTTGCAAAGGCATTTGACACAATACCCCACTCGGGCATCATAGATAAGCTATCCAGCTTAAATATAAACCCCTATGTCACAAGATGGGTCGCAAACTGGCTCAAAGACAGAACCCACAGAGTGAGAGTTGCTGGAGCCATGTCAGACTCGAAACCGGTCACAAGTGGCGTCCCACAGGGTTCTGTCCTGGGACCACTCTTGTTTGGTATATACTTTTCCGAGGTACAGGCAAACGTGGGAGGACTATGGCTCACCAAGTTCGCAGATGACTGCAAACTGGGTGCCATAATCAACTCTCCAGCTGACACAAACATCCTTCAAAAGGTCTCACAGAGACAGATAACTGGTGCCAGCGCCATGGTTTAAAGCTAAATGCCAAAAATGTATAGTCATACCCTTTGGCAAAACAATGTGCCCACAAATTACCACATAGGCAGAAACCCATTAAGTACAGAGAAAGTTATTAGGGACCTGGGGACCCAAGTTGATAGCAATCTCTCCTTTGAAAACCACATTGCCAAAGTGGTTAGAAAGACCTTCTACATAGCCCACCTCATCACGAGGGTTTCACATCTAGACCAAGAGAGGTAATCGTGCCCTTTATTCATCCCTCATCAGGCCCATCATAGAATACAATGCCCCTTTGGGATGTACCTTACCCGACACCTGCAGCAATTAGAAAGACTCCAAAAGTATCTCACCAAGAGGATCAAGGGTCTCAAACAGATGCCATATGCTGCTCGGTTAAAAAAACTCCAGCTCTACTCAGTTGCATACTGCCTACTTCGAGGCGATCTATGCCTGACATACAAAGCTATGTCAAATCCAGAATTAATGGACATGCTCCACCTCAGTAAATCTAAATCCCTTAGAGCCACACGCTCGAGGGACTTGAACCTCAGCACAGAAATAAATAGAACTTGCTGGAGGGACAGGTTCATAACCCAGAGGCTCCCTTCGCTCTGGAATAGAATTCCAGTTCATGTGAGGCAGAGCACCTCACTGAATCTCTTCAAGAAGAATCTCGATAAGTGGATGGGGGATCGTAGGTTTGTCCCAGGGATTACTCCCGTGTCACTATTAGTTAGAGGCACAGTAAACTAAACCTTAAAAAGGGCACAGTATCCTCAAATCAAGGGGTGGCGTAAGCCATACAGAATCGGGCTAGGCTTATAATTGCCCCAGGGCAGATAGCCTAGTATGAACCTATGAACCTATGAACCTATGTATGTTAATGTTTTCCTTGTGGAAGGACACTATTACAGCTGTTCTGCAGATTTCTACATATCAAGTAGAGAAGCTTCAGTTAAACAGTATAAGAAGAAGATTTGATAAGGGGTATTTCATTATTATTGGGTAACAGCCACCTATCTCGATAATGAAAGTAACAAAATAATATGTTAAGCAGCCTATTAATGAATCAGGCAAAGAGGTTTGATCAAGGACCAAGAGCATCCAAAGATAGATAACAGAAATCAGACCTGTTGGTTGTTTTCAGTGTTTCTTTCTTTTGTATCTTTTCAAAGCCTGCTGGGTTTTTTTTTTGGGGGGGGGGTATTTCTCTTTTTCTGTGTGTGTGTGTGTGTGTGTGTGTGTGTGTGTGTCTATATATATATATATATAGACACATATATACATATATAGACACACACACACACACACATATATATGATATATATATATATATATATATATATATATATATATATATATATATATATATATATATATATATATGGGTCCTCTTCAAATTACCAAACGCCAGCTCCGCCGACACGGAAGAGGAACGAAAGGACCGACAATGCAGTTGACCGACATGCTGAAATCCCGACAGCTGGAAGACCGACAAGGGGAACGATAAGCGCGACTTGGTAAGTATGCGCCAGTGAGGATTTAGGATTAGGGAGCGGACAGGTAAGTGTGCAATAGTGAGGGATTTAGGTTAGGGTGTGAAAGGTGAGTGTGCGTAGTGTCGGAGTTAGGGTTTGGGTAATGTAAGTGTGTGTTAGTGACGGGTTTATGTTTTAGGGTGGGTTAAGTAAGTTAGGAATAGGGTGCAGGTAGGGTAAGTGTCTGGTACTGTCGGACCTTAGGGTTAGGGGTGGGTTAA
Source organism: Protopterus annectens (assembly GCF_019279795.1). Classification (NCBI taxonomy): domain Eukaryota; kingdom Metazoa; phylum Chordata; order Ceratodontiformes; family Protopteridae; genus Protopterus; species Protopterus annectens. The sequence goes on along the minus strand of NC_056736.1, from coordinate 666,044,086 downwards.
GTGAGTTAGGGTTAGGGGTGCAGGTAGGGTAAGTGTGCGGTAGTGTCGGACCTTAGGGTTAGGGGTGGGTTAAGTGAGTTAGGGTTAGGGTGCAGGTAGGGTAAGTGTGCGGTAGTGTCGGACCTTAGGGTTAGGGTTTGGGTTAGGGCTAGTGGATATGTGATGTAGTGTAATGTGTTGTTTACGTGTAGTGTGTCGGTGTAATGGTGTTCGGTGTTTTGCGTTGTCGGTATTGTGTGTTGTCGGTTGTTTGGTGTCGGTGGTTTGTGTGTCGGCGAACTGGCTTGTCGGTGTTCTAAAGTAGACCCATATATATATGTATAGACACACACACACACACACACACACACACACACACACACACACACACACATAGATATTACATAGTTGGGAGTCACTGCTTTTATCTAATGCCTGTTTTGTTGACATCTGTTTAGCTGGCGCAATTTGATGGGCTAAAAAGATGACAACAGGTGTGCGAGATCGTAAAATCCTTAGGACTGGGGAATATACCCTTTCCCTGTATTGTGCAATTTCAGAGATAGTATATATACAATTAGCAGGGGGTGTGGTGGTGTGAAGGAGGGCTTGTTGCCTTGCTCCCTTGCAAAAGCAATGTTGTTTTGATTGTTTATGTCTAGTTTTATTTGCATGCTGCAAAGGTATTCCTGACTCGTGTGTGGTTGCATAGTGGCGTGTTGATATTTGCATAGTCAATGTTTTGTTGTTGATGTTAGCAGCATTTACATTTGTGCCATTTGATGAAGGTAGGTAAATCCATATACATATATAGGAGTGATTAATTTGGTTGATTGTGTTTAAAGTCAATTTTGTTGATACACTTTGCTCGACAAAACAGATAGCTGACAGGTTTGTGAAAAGGCATAGTCCCTGAGATTGAAAACTATGCCCTTTCATAGTATTGCGTGATTTCACAGTTGGTATACGTAAAAAGCAGTGGGTGTAAGGAACACAGCCCACACAAGTGGAAGGGGTGCAGGGGAGCTTGCTCCTCTGCAAAAATACCTTGCAATTGTTGCATGCCCCAAAGTTACGCCTCTGAGCATGCACATTGAGGAGGCAGCATTTTGTTTTTGAGTTTTTGGTGTCGATATTAGCAACTCCAACATGTGGGTGTTTTGACTATTTATATATATATATATATATACATATTGTTGATGCCATTTGCTCATAGTGCTTGGTTTCCTACTTTGGGTCTCATATGGGGTGCCTTTTGTGCAGATTCTGCATTTGCTGTGTGCATCTGCCCAGGCTTTTGTCAGATACTTTACTGGTGTGTGTGTGTGTGTGTGTGTGTGTGTGTGTGTGTGTGTGTGTGTGTGTGTGAGTGTGTGTGTGTGTGTGTGTGTGTGTGTGTGTGTGTGTGTGTGTGTGTGTGTGTGTGTGTGTATGTGTGTGTTTGTGTGTGCATGCGTCTGTGTGTGTGTGTGTCTATCTGTCTGTCTGCGCTATATTTAGGTGTTCATTCAACTGCACTGCATGGGCTGACAGGGGGATCTCTAGTATGGTTATATATGTCTGTAGTGTTTGATTCAGAGGCATGATAATAAGCCGCTGATGAGATCTTGCATTATTAGGCAGTGCGGCATTGTCAAATAGCTGTGGAGGTGATGCTTTCTATGAATCTCAGATTACTGGCTCACATAATGCATCTATAAAGGATATCTGCATGAAAACAGTGGTGGAATTCTGTGATTAGAATTTGATATGTTGCATATTTCAGAATTTCAGTTTTGAAATAAGTTTTTGGAAAACATCAACAGCAGAATTTTTCAAGTATCATTTATAAGCCTTTGATATTTACATATTGAATATAATATATTTATTTATTTAGTTAGCTTGAATTTGTTATCCGGGCTAGAGCACAGATCCAACTGAACCCAATTCAGTCTCAGGCCGAGGAAAAAACAACAGATACATAACATTTTATACAGAGTAAATGGCAAAATGCAGTCTATACAAATATTATATACAAAGTGAATATCATAGCTGGCTTGAGGGTACAAATGCAGTAGATAAATGACATTATATGCAGTGACTGAAAAACACACTATATGCATTCATTACATAGTGAGTGTCATCACAGTTGGCATGCTGAAAGAATTGCAATCAAAAATAGAGCCAGAGCAAGGTATGTAGACAGAAGAAAGGAATGAAAACATTACATTATATGGCCAGAGAGACAGCAGTTGTATTTTTCTAGAGTCTTGAAATGTGCTTTTATTTGTGAATGGAAAATGGGATGATAGGAATGATCTTTAAGAACAGAAGGGAGAGAGATTACCACAGTCTGAGACCAAGGTCTGAGAAAGTATGGTCAATGCAGTGAAGACTAGTTTGGGGGTTTGGATGAAAGGACATGAGTCGTTAAGATGTCTAACATTGTATATTGGTGCATCTCTGAATAGTCTGGAGGCTAGTGGAGGGAAGGTGTCATTTCTGATAATTTTATATAGTTGAGAAGCAAGTAGAAACCCAGCATAATGTTTCACAGGTAGTCAGCTAACTTTTTCTTATTTATGTTTTATTTATTTGTTGAGGAGACCCTGGAGAGGTGGAGATATGCTCTAGAGAGGAGAGAAATGAAGGTCAGCCAGACCAAGATGGAATATATGTGTGTGAATGAAAGGGAGGATAGAGGAATGGTGAGGATGCAGGGAGTAGAGTTGGCAAAGATGGATGAGTTTAAATACTTGGGATCGACAATTCAGAGTAACGGCAAGTGTGGAAGAGAGGTGAAGAAGAGAGTACATGCAGGGTGAAGTGGGTGGAGATGAGTGCCAGGAGTGATTTGTGACAGACGAGTACCAGTAAGAGTGAAAGGGAAGGTCTACAAAAGGGTAGTGAGACCAGCTATGTTATATGGGTTGGAGACAGTGGCATTGACAAAAAGGCAGGAGTCAGAGCTGGATGTGGCAGAGTTAAAGATGTTAAGATTTGCACTGGGTGTGACGAGGGTAGACAGGATTAGGAATAAGTATATTAGAGGGTCAGCCCAGGTTGGACAGTTTGGAGACAAAGTCAGAGAGGTGAGATTGCTTTGGTTTGGACATGTGCTGAGGAGGGATGCTGGGTATATTGGCAAAAGAATGCTAAGGTTGAAGCTGCCAGGTAAAAGGAAAAGAGGAAGGCCTAAGATAAGGTTTATGGATGTGGTTAGAGAGGACATGCAGGTGGTTGGTGTGACAGAGCAAGATGCAGAGGACAGGAAGAAATGGAAACAGGTGATCCGCTGTGGCGACCCCTAATTGGGAAAAGCCGAAAGAAGAAGAAGAAGAATTTTATTTATTTGTTAATCGGTAAGCCCAAGGAGTAAAAATTTCCTTTTTTTTTTCAAATGACATAGTAGTACATTCTGTATAACAAACTTTAATTAATTTAATTCATTCATTTGTTATCCAGAAAAGCTGGTCTACCTTCAACCTTTTTCAGTAATGACCTAGTCCACTAGTTCAAAGGGTTTATTCCGACTCTCACTTTTTCTACAAAGACATCGCGGTAATCAAACTCAGTTCTGCATGGTTAAGCTCATTAGTAGTTTGTAACTTTAAAACATCACTGCTAAACTGCCATGCTATATGCTATGCATGTATTTTTGTGTCAGGTTACTGTTATAGATAATATACTGCTAACATTTTTTTATCTATTTTCCTAAAACATGAGCATATACAACAGCCAGATATCTTTTTAGTAAGAAATCAGTGTATACTTTTACTGTCACTGTTGTTTTCCCAAAAGAATCCAGATTATTTAAAAACATGCCTGCTTTTCTAATTTAATTTCCCACACAGTGCACTCATCTCAGCATGCAAGACTGTGCATGAGAAAATGTCAGTATGTTCTGTCTAGTTATCTTTTTTAACATCGCTAACAGATCCATAACGCTTATATTGACACCCCCTACAGTACAGCGGACAGGTGGAATTATGCCTTAACATCTTCTGATGTTTTGGATGGCAGCTGAAAAAGTGATACACCCACTCCTGCTTCAGTGCAGTAATATAACTGGATATTGTGACACTTCTGTGTCAGAAGGAATCTGACTTTAGGATCAGAGCATATCTTTCGTTGAATTAGGCAGCCTTTTATCATTCCTATAATGAAGTTATACAACCCAGTGAATCTGCATCTGCTAACCCTTTGACTAATTTTGGATCTGTTATATACAGTGACAATTTATGCTTTCATCATAAACAAAAAGAGGTTGTGAAACTGAAAATGTCCTTGCCATGTGCAGTTATACACAAAACATGTTGTATTATATTGCAGTAAGTCATTTGAAGAAGCTACTTTAATGTACCCGCCATAAATAATAATTATATTGTCACTGATGTGGATTTATTTAGCTATTACTTACTAGATGATATCTGCACATTATGCAATCAAATGCCTATTTTCAGTTATAGCTTTGCAGTTATATAACATTACTCTGGAATAAATCATTTGCCACCCCTAAATTCCCAACAAAACAGTCTGACAATTTG